>NW_028172342.1:0-155000 GCF_963971535.1 Notolepis coatsorum
GTTTGCTGGCGGGCTCCACTTGTCTGTTAGTGCTATGGGGGCTACTTAACCAAAGTTTATGAAACCGGCCCCAGGCTAGGGTCCTTTGTTTAGCCACCTAGGCGACAGAAGACCTTGGTCTGAAGACCATTATAGTTTTAACTAGTGGGCCGCGACCATTGACACTGGTGATCCCCTGTGTGTTCTGGACGAGTGGATTCTCTCTGTCACCGTGTTAAGGCCCATCTTTCATATCCAAATGAGAGTATTCCTTCACGAGGGGATATGTGCATGTAATGTGCGATAGCGGCAGATTCATGTTCAAAGTCAGCTACACAGCCAGTTGGTGCTGTGCTGACTCCGTCGGATGTGGTTAAGTCACCGTTGTGAAGCGGTGTTGACATCTTGTTTCTCTTTTCTCTTAAAAGTGAGGAGAGGTTCAGAACGGCGGCCTGTCTGGGTGAGTGTTATGTCATTGTTTACATGTTCATAGCTTACGGTTAGCCAGTCAGCTGTTAACTGCTGCGTTAGGCCTGCTGGATCGCTGCATGGCCTGCTTAGAGCAGCTGTTAGCTGCGGGGCTAGCATGTCGTGGTCGCTAGGTAACGTTAGCTTGCTGCTATGGCCATGGCCTGGCGCGGGTAGCTTAGCTTCTCGCGCACCCGCCGTGAGCTCGCTTCTGATCGCGTGCGTCGTTAGATCGGCGTCTCGCGAGCAGAAGCAATAGCACCCGAACGGTTGGAGCAGCCGTTAGCTTGATGCTATTCTGTTGAACGTGCTTTGATTTTAACATGTTTTACACTCTTGACCACGACGTCATCCTTGACAGGGGATGTTCGTCGACCCTGCCCTGAGCCTGGACGGGGATTGCGTCAACAAAGAGGACTGTAGCGACTGGTTGGAGCGGCGACGCTGCCCGGATCGAACAACACAGGACGGCTGTGTTCTACGGTGTCTTGTGACTGCACTTCGCTGATCTGCGTTCCGGGTAGGAACGGGGTTGACCAGACCCTCATAACACGTCTTCTGGTTTTACTTTGCTAAATGTATTGTGAATAACGGTGTTTTTCCCAAAACGTGTGTTGCTACAATGCATTTAGGATACGTTGCGGGTTATGTGTGAGCTGTTTTTTTGTCACTGGCAGTTAGCTTCTCCGTGCAAACGGGATGTAATGATCTGGTTGTTGTGTGAGTAACACGGCCGTGTACTCACAACTAAGGTAACTAACCTATGAAGCTATGCTTGGTGACAAGTGAGTAAAGAATGTTCTTTCTCAGACTGTAATGACAATGAACAGTGTGTTCACACATTAACAGGTTTTCCTGTTTTAACTGGCCGTATTGAGGGTAAAATAGGAGGATTGTGTTTTTTCCCCCCCGGTTCCCTGGGGACTTTATCACCTCCTATCAGACATGTTGTGCATTAATTGTGTCTTTTGTGTGGTAGGGATACGATGTAACTCTTAGCTTGATTGCTGAGGTTGTGCTAAATCTGCTGGAGAAACTTATTTCCTAAAGGGAAATTGGTTTGGTTGCTGTCATGTGTGCTTAGCAAGGCCTGTGGTCGATACTAATCAAGAATGATGTATTCTCTCATTGTGAAAAAAATGGCGTTCCTCTGTTGAGTGTTTTTGCCATTTTTTGTAGGTGATGATGGGTTGTGTGTGTCATGTGACCTACAACTGGGTTGTACTGGCCACAGAAGCACATGTGTATGTTGGACCGGGGTTCTTAGAGCCCTCTCTATTCTGTGTTTTTCCTTAGTAAAAATCAGATAGCAGGTTAGCTCATGCGCTGTGTGGAGCTGTGAAACGCTTCATAGAGCTGACTATGACTGTGTCATATTCTCTTTTTGTCGTTACGTCGTATCATGGGTGTGGGGTCGTAAAGGGGTGAACTGGTAACCTTTCCTCTCCCCATTGTTCTGTCGGTCAGGGGTACACCCCCTGTCCTTCAAGGTTCCCGTCACGTGGCGGTTCGGCACGTTACGGGGGGGGGGGGGGGGGGGGGAGGGAGTTCCTGGTCCCACGGCCTGGTATATTGGGCGTGTGCACCGCAGGAATTCCCCCGCCATAGAGTACGTCACCGTGCGCGTCTCTGTTGGTAGGACTTCCGTGTGCTGTTCAGGTCCATGTGATGGATCTGTTTTCAGGGGGGGTGGTCAGGGCTCCTCCTCACCAAGCGCCTATTCAGGCCTTCTGTGAGTTCGGACTCCTTCTTCCATGTGAGGAAGCCTCCATCAGAGTACAGAGCCTTCCTCCTCAGATTGTCAAAGTGAGTGGACCCTCTAGAAGGGTCCTTTTCTATTGTATGTATATTCGATTCAATTCGTTTATTGAGTGTGTATGGGTTCAGTGCCTCTTCCCCGGAGGCCCTAAAACCAGTTTTTTACATGGCTCAAGGTGCAATATATTCTTTTCAATCTGTACAGCTCGCGTGGGAAGTCTCTCTGGGGATCCCCGTCTCTTTCCTATGGGAGGGTGGTGGGATGTAAAAATGTGAACATTTTTTACCCCGGCTGTGTAGACTGGGATACATACTGTTGATGCTTCCTTCTTTCTATTCCAGAAGTGTTGGAGTTAGGGAGTGTCACACCCCTCTTGTCGTTCCCCTGGGCGCCTTGGGGATTCAATGACAGGTCTAAATAGCCTGTTCATTGATGGGGGTGTGTCCCGACGCACGTATAGTGCTAGCTCGCTGTAAACAGGCGATTGACTGGCACGCCTTGGTTGCTTGTGGTTGAAACAGCGTTTTTATAAAGCAACTGAGATGGGGGTTTTTCCTCTTCCGACGACCACATCCCATGACCTGGGTGGGTTGTCGACGGATTCTCGTTCATGTCTGGGGGATGATGACGGGATGGATCTGAACATATGTAGTGGGGTCTCACGCCCTTGGGGTGGGCCACCAGGCGCGGTTCGTCCGAACGTCTGGGTGGCGCCTTCTTTTCATGTTAAGATCAACACGCATATCTGCCCTTCTCCTGGAGTAGGCATGTCGGCGTGGTTAGGGCACGGGACTGGTTCTGGTCACGCTGGTCCAGATCAGTTGAACCCGTTGTCCGCCGGGGATGCAGATCTGCTGTTCTGGTACCCTGAGGGACTTGGGCTTTTTTCAGGGGGAAAAATGCCAGGTCGGTCTGGGTGTCACAGGGTTAAGCGCTATGGAGACCCTGGTTGGGTATGTTTTTACTCAGCACTGTCGTCATGGCTTACAGCCATGCCATTCTGTACGCGCTCGATCTCGTCGGATCTCGGCCGCTACACAGGTTGGTCCTGGTTAGTACTTGGTTGGGAGACCGCCGGGGAATACCAGGTACGGTGTGCTTAGGGGCTGGTTCTCCATTATTTTTCGCTCCTCTCTCACGCATGGCGAAGAGGGGCCTGTGGGGGTGGTTTTTTGACCTCCTCTGGTGACCCTGTGCTTCCCGTACCGCCAGGCCCGGTCCGAAGTGATGTTTGCGACCCGTAGGCCTGGGTTAACCCTTTTTGGAAACTGAAACACTTGTACTGCGGTATAGCCGGTGTATGCCCGCAGGTGTGTTTTGGAGTTTTTTCTTGAGGGGTTATAGGAACAACCACCTCATTGGGTAACACCGAGGTGGTTGATTCCCTGGTGTGTTGGAGCAGTGTCAACTCCCGGGTTCACCGTTTGAGGGTGCCCCTGCACGTTCATGACGTCTGCCAATCGTGTCAGCCTTCTCTGCCTCGACCCCTCTGGGTGGGGGTTTTTAAATGGAGGCTTGGTCATGCAACACCGCCAGCTTACGCTCCTTCCACCGGCGCGGCTGTGTTCAGCTGTCCCCTCTGGCGCCTGTCTCGTCCGCAGTCTCCAGGCTAGGGTTAACAGCCTGTTGCCTGGTTTTTCCCCGGTGCGCTGCCTGCTTCCGTTGGTTAACCTTTTTTGTGTGCTTACGGCCATGCTGACTGCCTGTTCTGCAGGGTTAGTTGCCAGGCGGTGTACTGTTGGGGGGACGGGGCCCGCTCGGCTTACGGCCATGCCGACCTGAACACGCCCGATCTCGTCCGATCTCGGAAGCTAAGCAGGTTCTGGCCTGGGTAGTACTTGGATACCGCCTGGGATTACCAGGTGCAGTAACTGGGGGGCCTTTGTCCGAATACGCTGGCGATGTGGGGGGCGGGGCACTACGTGCCCACCTGGTGGGGTCTTGATGCTGGCATCATGGACTTCTCCGGGCCCCCATTCCAGGGAGTCCAGTCCTTTTGGTGGGTCTGGGTCTTCCTTCGCGCTCCGCTGCTACGGCCTTGCCACGGGGTTGGGTTTGCCCTTGACCCCGTGATTCTGGGGGCAGTAACGAGGTTGTTCCTCCGTTCGTTCCCGGGTGGCATGCGGGTTGTGCGTGTGTGTAGTCGTGGGGTCAAGCCACGGTCTGCTCACCCTGTGCGTTAAGTTGCTTGAGTGCCTCTTCGCACGGTCGGGTCCGTCGCCTTCCCGTGAAGCCTCTAATAGGGGGGATACCCTCCATTAGGGGGGGTCGGGGGGGCTCGGCCCTCCCTGTTCTGATGGTTTTGGGGGGCTGTCAGCGGGGTGTATTTGTCAGCCAGCGGCTCCGCTTGGCCTCCCTTTGTGCAGTAGTGATGCCAAGCAGAGCCCCTAATGAAACAGAACGTTAGGTTATGACTATAACCAAGTTCTGTTAATTAGGGGTGACGCTTGGCATCAGACGGCCGCTGCAGCCCTTGACCTCACCTTGTGGTGAAAGCTTGGGAAGGAGGAGAGCAGGTGACCACACACCTGCTTATGAAGGTAAGCTGATGAGGGGTGTGGTCAGACTAATACTGGTATTAGAGGTACATTTGTGGTTTATTCAGTACGCGTGCACGTACGCGAGATAGTGCAGTAGTGATGCCAAGCGTCACCCCTAATTAACAGAACTTGGTTATAGTCATAACCTAACGTTTCCTCTGGTTCTCTGGTTTCCTCTGGTTCTCTGGTTTCCTCCTGGTTCTCTGGTTTCCTCTGGTTCTCTGGTTTCCTCTGGTTCTCTGGTTTCCTCTGGTTCTCTGGTTTCCTCTGGTTATCTGGTTTCCTCCTGGTTCTCTGGTTTCCTCTGGTTCTCTGGTTTCCTCTGGTTCTCTGGTTTCCTCTGGTTCTCTGGTTTCCTCCTGGTTCTCTGGTTTCCTCTGGTTCTCTGGTTTCCTCTGGTTCTCTGGTTTCCTCTGGTTCTCTGGTTTCCTCCTGGTTCTCTAGTTTCCTCTGGTTCTCTGGTTTCCTCTGGTTCTCTGGTTTCCTCTGGTTCTCTGGTTTCCTCTGGTTCTCTGGTTTCCTCCTGGTTCTCTGGTTTCCTACTGGTTATCTGGTTTCCTCCTGGTTCTCTGGTTTCCTCTGGTTCTCTGGTTTCCCCCTGGTTCTCTGGTTTCCTCTGGTTCTCTGGTTTCCTCTGGTTCTCTGGTTTCCTCCTGGTTCTCTGGTTTCCTCTGGTTCTCTGGTTTCCTCCTGGTTCTCTGGTCTCCTCTGGTTCTCTGGTTTCCTCTGGTTCTCTGGTTTCCTATGGTTCTCTGGTTTCCTCTGGTTCTCTGGTTTCCTCTGGTTCTCTGGTTTCCTCCTGGTTCTCTGGTTTACTCTGGTTCTCTGGTTTCCTCTGGTTCTCTGGTTTCCTCCTGGTTCTCTGGTTTCCTCCTGGTTCTCTGGTTTCCTCTGGTTCTCTGGTTTCCTCTGGTTCTCTGGTTTCCTCTGGTTCTCTGGTTTCCTCTGGTTCTCTGGTTTCCTCCTGGTTCTCTGGTTTCCTCTGGTTCACTGGTTTCCTCTGGTTCTCTGGTTTCCTCTGGTTATCTGGTTTCCTCCTGGTTCTCTGGTTTCCTCTGGTTCTCTGGTTTCCTCTGGTTATCTGGTTTCCTCCTGGTTCTCTGGTTTCCTCTGGTTCTCTGGTTTCCCCCTGGTTATCTGGTTTCCTCTGGTTCTCTGGTTTCCTACTGGTTCTCTGGTTTCCTCCTGGTTCTCTGGTTTCCTCTGGTTCTCTGGTTTCCTCCTGGTTCTCTGGTTTCCTCTGGTTCTCTGGTTTCCTCTGGTTCTCTAGTTTCCTCTGGTTATCTGGTTTCCTCTGGTTCTCTAGTTTCCTCCTGGTTCTCTGGTTTCCTCTGGTTCTCTGGTTTCCTCTGGTTCTCTGGTTTCCTCCTGGTTCTCTGGTTTCCTCTGGTTCTCTGGTTTCCTCTGGTTCTCTGGTTTCCTCCTGGTTCTCTGGTTTCCTCTGGTTCTCTGGTTTCCTCCTGGTTCTCTGGTTTCCTCCTGGTTCTCTGGTTTCCTCTGGTTCTCTGGTTTCCTCCTGGTTCTCTGGTTTCCTCTGGTTCTCTGGTTTCCTCTGGTTCTCTGGTTTCCTCTGGTTCTCTGGTTTCCTCTGGTTCTCTGGTTTCCTCCTGGTTCTCTGGTTTCCTCAGGTTCTCTGGTTTCCTCTGGTTCGCTGGTTTCCTCTGGTTCTCTGGTTTCCTCTGGTTCTCTGGTTTCCTCTGGTTCTCTGGTTTCCTCTGGTTCTCTGGTTTCCTCTGGTTATCTGGTTTCCTCCTGGTTCTCTGGTTTCCTCTGGTTCTCTGGTTTCCTCTGGTTCTCTGGTTTCCTCCTGGTTCTCTGGTTTCCTCCTGGTTCTCTGGTTTCCTCTGGTTCTCTGGTTTCCTCTGGTTCTCTGGTTTCCTCCTGGTTCTCTGGTTTCCTCCTGGTTCTCTGGTTTCCCCTGGTTCTCTGGTTTCCTCTGGTTCTCTGGTTTCCTCTGGTTCTCTGGTTTCCTCCTGGTTCTCTGGTTTCCTCCTGGTTCTCTGGTTTCCTCTGGTTCTCTGGTTTCCTCTGGTTCTCTGGTTTCCTCTGGTTCTCTGGTTTCCTCCTGGTTCTCTGGTTTCCTCTGCTTCTCTGGTTTCCTCTGGTTCTCTGGTTCCCTCTGGTTCTCTGGTTTCCTCCTGGTTCTCTGGTTTCCTCTGGTTCTCTGGTTTCCTCTGGTTCTCTGGTTTCCTCCTGGTTCTCTGGTTTCCTCTGGTTCTCTGGTTTCCCCCTGGTTCTCTGGTTTCCTCTGGTTCTCTGGTTTCCTACTGGTTCTCTGGTTTCCTCCTGGTTCTCTGGTTTCCTCTGGTTCTCTGGTTTCCTCTGGTTCTCTGGTTTCCTCCTGGTTCTCTGGTTTCCTCTGGTTCTCTGGTTTCCTCTGGTTCTCTGGTTTCCTCCTGGTTCTCTGGTTTCCTCTGGTTCTCTGGTTTCCCCCTGGTTCTCTGGTTTCTTCTGGTTCTCTGGTTTCCTACTGGTTCTCTGGTTTCCTCCTGGTTCTCTGGTTTCCTCTGGTTCTCTGGTTTCCTCCTGGTGCTCTGGTTTCCTCTGGTTCTCTGGTTTCCTCTGGTTTTCTAGTTTCCTCAGGTTATCTGGTTTCCTCTGGTTCTCTAGTTTCCTCCTGGTTCTCTGGTTTCCTCTGGTTCTCTGGTTTCCTCCTGGTTCTCTGGTTTCCTCTGGTTCTCTGGTTTCCTCCTGGTTCTCTGGTTTCCTCCTGGTTCTCTGGTTTCCTCTGGTTCTCTGGTTTCCTCCTGGTTCTCTGGTTTCCTCTGGTTCTCTGGTTTCCTCTGGTTCTCTGGTTTCCTCTGGTTCTCTGGTTTCCTCTGGTTCTCTGGTTTCCTCCTGGTTCTCTGGTTTCCTCCTGGTTCTCTGGTTTCCCCTGGTTCTCTGGTTTCCTCTGGTTCTCTGGTTTCCTCTGGTTCTCTGGTTTCCTCCTGGTTCTCTGGTTTCCTCCTGGTTCTCTGGTTTCCTCTGGTTCTCTGGTTTCCTCTGGTTCTCTGGTTTCCTCTGGTTCTCTGGTTTCCTCCTGGTTCTCTGGTTTCCTCTGGTTCTCTGGTTTCCTCTGGTTCTCTGGTTCCCTCTGGTTCTCTGGTTTCCTCCTGGTTCTCTGGTTTCCTCTGGTTCTCTGGTTTCCTCTGGTTCTCTGGTTTCCTCCTGGTTCTCTGGTTTCCTCTGGTTCTCTGGTTTCCCCCTGGTTCTCTGGTTTCCTCTGGTTCTCTGGTTTCCTACTGGTTCTCTGGTTTCCTCCTGGTTCTCTGGTTTCCTCTGGTTCTCTGGTTTCCTCTGGTTCTCTGGTTTCCTCCTGGTTCTCTGGTTTCCTCTGGTTCTCTGGTTTCCTCTGGTTCTCTGGTTTCCTCCTGGTTCTCTGGTTTCCTCTGGTTCTCTGGTTTCCCCCTGGTTCTCTGGTTTCTTCTGGTTCTCTGGTTTCCTACTGGTTCTCTGGTTTCCTCCTGGTTCTCTGGTTTCCTCTGGTTCTCTGGTTTCCTCCTGGTGCTCTGGTTTCCTCTGGTTCTCTGGTTTCCTCTGGTTTTCTAGTTTCCTCAGGTTATCTGGTTTCCTCTGGTTCTCTAGTTTCCTCCTGGTTCTCTGGTTTCCTCTGGTTCTCTGGTTTCCTCCTGGTTCTCTGGTTTCCTCTGGTTCTCTGGTTTCCTCCTGGTTCTCTGGTTTCCTCCTGGTTCTCTGGTTTCCTCTGGTTCTCTGGTTTCCTCCTGGTTCTCTGGTTTCCTCTGGTTCTCTGGTTTCCTCTGGTTCTCTGGTTTCCTCTGGTTCTCTGGTTTCCTCCTGGTTCTCTGGTTTCCTCAGGTTCTCTGGTTTCCTCTGGTTCTCTGGTTTCCTCTGGTTCTCTGGTTTCCTCTGGTTCTCTGGTTTCCTCTGGTTCTCTGGTTTCCTCTGGTTCTCTGGTTTCCTCTGGTTCTCTGGTTTCCTCCTGGTTCTCTGGTTTCCTCTGGTTCTCTGGTTTCCTCTGGTTCTCTGGTTTCCTCCTGGTTCTCTGGTTTCCTCCTGGTTCTCTGGTTTCCTCTGGTTCTCTGGTTTCCTCTGGTTCTCTGGTTTCCTCCTGGTTCTCTGGTTTCCTCCTGGTTATCTGGTTTCCCCTGGTTCTCTGGTTTCTTCTGGTGCTCTGGTTTCCTCTGGTTCTCTGGTTTCCTCCTGGTTCTCTGGTTTCCTCCTGGTTCTCTGGTTTCCTCTGGTTCTCTGGTTTCCTCTGGTTCTCTGGTTTCCTCTGGTTCTCTGGTTTCCTCTGGTTCTCTGGTTTCCTCCTGGTTCTCTGGTTTCATCTGGTTCTCTGGTTTCCTCTGGTTCTCTGGTTTCCTCTGGTTCTCTGGTTTCCTCTGGTTCTCTGGTTTCCTCTGGTTCTCTGGTTTCCTCCTGGTTCTCTGGTTTCCTCCTGGTTATCTGGTTTCCTCCTGGTTCTCTGGTTTCCTCTGGTTCTCTGGTTTCCTCCTGGTTCTCTGGTTTCCTCTGGTTCTCTGGTTTCCTCCTGGTTCTCTGGTTTCCCCTGGTTCTCTGGTTTCCTCTGGTTCTCTGGTTTCCTCTGGTTCTCTGGTTTCCTCCTGGTTCTCTGGTTTCCTCCTGGTTCTCTGGTTTCCTCTGGTTCTCTGGTTTCCTCTGGTTCTCTGGTTTCCTCTGGTTCTCTGGTTTCCTCCTGGTTATCTGGTTTCCTCTGGTTCTCTGGTTTCCTCTGGTTCTCTGGTTTCCTCTGGTTCTCTGGTTTCCTCCTGGTTCTCTGGTTTCCTCTGGTTCTCTGGTTTCCTCTGGTTCTCCCTGGTTCTCTGGTTTCCTCTGGTTCTCTGGTTTCCCCCTGGTTCTCTGGTTTCCTCTGGTTCTCTGGTTTCCTACTGGTTCTCTGGTTTCCTCCTGGTTCTCTGGTTTCCTCTGGTTCTCTGGTTTCCTCCTGGTGCTCTGGTTTCCTCTGGTTCTCTGGTTTCCTCTGGTTCTCTAGTTTCCTCAGGTTATCTGGTTTCCTCTGGTTCTCTAGTTTCCTCCTGGTTCTCTGGTTTCCTCTGGTTCTCTGGTTTCCTCCTGGTTCTCTGGTTTCCTCTGGTTCTCTGGTTTCCTCCTGGTTCTCTGGTTTCCTCCTGGTTCTCTGGTTTCCTCTGGTTCTCTGGTTTCCTCCTGGTTCTCTGGTTTCCTCTGGTTCTCTGGTTTCCTCTGGTTCTCTGGTTTCCTCTGGTTCTCTGGTTTCCTCCTGGTTCTCTGGTTTCCTCAGGTTCTCTGGTTTCCTCTGGTTCTCTGGTTTCCTCTGGTTCTCTGGTTTCATCTGGTTCTCTGGTTTCCTCTGGTTCTCTGGTTTCCTCTGGTTCTCTGGTTTCCTCTGGTTCTCTGGTTTCCTCCTGGTTCTCTGGTTTCCTCTGGTTATCTGGTTTCCTCCTGGTTCTCTGGTTTCCTCTGGTTCTCTGGTTTCCCCCTGGTTATCTGGTTTCCTCTGGTTCTCTGGTTTCCTACTGGTTCTCTGGTTTCCTCCTGGTTCTCTGGTTTCCTCTGGTTCTCTGGTTTCCTCCTGGTTCTCTGGTTTCCTCTGGTTCTCTGGTTTCCTCTGGTTCTCTAGTTTCCTCTGGTTATCTGGTTTCCTCTGGTTCTCTAGTTTCCTCCTGGTTCTCTGGTTTCCTCTGGTTCTCTGGTTTCCTCTGGTTCTCTGGTTTCCTCCTGGTTCTCTGGTTTCCTCTGGTTCTCTGGTTTCCTCTGGTTCTCTGGTTTCCTCCTGGTTCTCTGGTTTCCTCTGGTTCTCTGGTTTCCTCTGGTTCTCTAGTTTCCTCTGGTTCTCTGGTTTCCTCCTGGTTCTCTGGTTTCCTCTGGTTCTCTGGTTTCCTCTGGTTCTCTGATTTCCTCCTGGTTCTCTGGTTTCCTCTGGTTCTCTGGTTTCCTCCTGGTTCTCTGGTTTCCTCCTGGTTCTCTGGTTTCCTCTGGTTCTCTGGTTTCCTCCTGGTTCTCTGGTTTCCTCTGGTTCTCTGGTTTCCTCTGGTTCTCTGGTTTCCTCTGGTTCTCTGGTTTCCTCTGGTTCTCTGGTTTCCTCCTGGTTCTCTGGTTTCCTCAGGTTCTCTGGTTTCCTCTGGTTCGCTGGTTTCCTCTGGTTCTCTGGTTTCCTCTGGTTCTCTGGTTTCCTCTGGTTCTCTGGTTTCCTCTGGTTCTCTGGTTTCCTCTGGTTATCTGGTTTCCTCCTGGTTCTCTGGTTTCCTCTGGTTCTCTGGTTTCCTCTGGTTCTCTGGTTTCCTCCTGGTTCTCTGGTTTCCTCCTGGTTCTCTGGTTTCCTCTGGTTCTCTGGTTTCCTCTGGTTCTCTGGTTTCCTCCTGGTTCTCTGGTTTCCTCCTGGTTCTCTGGTTTCCCCTGGTTCTCTGGTTTCCTCTGGTTCTCTGGTTTCCTCTGGTTCTCTGGTTTCCTCCTGGTTCTCTGGTTTCCTCCTGGTTCTCTGGTTTCCTCTGGTTCTCTGGTTTCCTCTGGTTCTCTGGTTTCCTCTGGTTCTCTGGTTTCCTCCTGGTTCTCTGGTTTCCTCTGGTTCTCTGGTTTCCTCTGGTTCTCTGGTTTCCTCTGGTTCTCTGGTTTCCTCCTGGTTCTCTGGTTTCCTCTGGTTCTCTGGTTTCCTCTGGTTCTCTGGTTTCCTCCTGGTTCTCTGGTTTCCTCTGGTTCTCTGGTTTCCCCCTGGTTCTCTGGTTTCCTCTGATTCTCTTTTCCTACTGGTTCTCTGGTTTCCTCCTGGTTCTCTGGTTTCCTCTGGTTCTCTGGTTTCCTCTGGTTCTCTGGTTTCCTCCTGGTTCTCTGGTTTCCTCTGGTTCTCTGGTTTCCTCTGGTTCTCTGGTTTCCTCCTGGTTCTCTGGTTTCCTCTGGTTCTCTGGTTTCCCCCTGGTTCTCTGGTTTCTTCTGGTTCTCTGGTTTCCTACTGGTTCTCTGGTTTCCTCCTGGTTCTCTGGTTTCCTCTGGTTCTCTGGTTTCCTCCTGGTGCTCTGGTTTCCTCTGGTTCTCTGGTTTCCTCTGGTTTTCTAGTTTCCTCAGGTTTTCTGGTTTCCTCTGGTTCTCTAGTTTCCTCCTGGTTCTCTGGTTTCCTCTGGTTCTCTGGTTTCCTCCTGGTTCTCTGGTTTCCTCTGGTTCTCTGGTTTCCTCCTGGTTCTCTGGTTTCCTCCTGGTTCTCTGGTTTCCTCTGGTTCTCTGGTTTCCTCCTGGTTCTCTGGTTTCCTCTGGTTCTCTGGTTTCCTCTGGTTCTCTGGTTTCCTCTGGTTCTCTGGTTTCCTCCTGGTTCTCTGGTTTCCTCAGGTTCTCTGGTTTCCTCTGGTTCTCTGGTTTCCTCTGGTTCTCTGGTTTCCTCTGGTTCTCTGGTTTCCTCTGGTTCTCTGGTTTCCTCTGGTTCTCTGGTTTCCTCTGGTTCTCTGGTTTCCTCCTGGTTCTCTGGTTTCCTCTGGTTCTCTGGTTTCCTCTGGTTCTCTGGTTTCCTCCTGGTTCTCTGGTTTCCTCCTGGTTCTCTGGTTTCCTCTGGTTCTCTGGTTTCCTCTGGTTCTCTGGTTTCCTCCTGGTTCTCTGGTTTCCTCCTGGTTATCTGGTTTCCCCTGGTTCTCTGGTTTCTTCTGGTTCTCTGGTTTCCTCTGGTTCTCTGGTTTCCTCCTGGTTCTCTGGTTTCCTCCTGGTTCTCTGGTTTCCTCTGGTTCTCTGGTTTCCTCTGGTTCTCTGGTTTCCTCTGGTTCTCTGGTTTCCTCTGGTTCTCTGGTTTCCTCCTGGTTCTCTGGTTTCATCTGGTTCTCTGGTTTCCTCTGGTTCTCTGGTTTCCTCTGGTTCTCTGGTTTCCTCTGGTTCTCTGGTTTCCTCTGGTTCTCTGGTTTCCTCCTGGTTCTCTGGTTTCCTCCTGGTTATCTGGTTTCCTCCTGGTTCTCTGGTTTCCTCTGGTTCTCTGGTTTCCTCCTGGTTCTCTGGTTTCCTCTGGTTCTCTGGTTTCCTCCTGGTTCTCTGGTTTCCCCTGGTTCTCTGGTTTCCTCTGGTTCTCTGGTTTCCTCTGGTTCTCTGGTTTCCTCCTGGTTCTCTGGTTTCCTCCTGGTTCTCTGGTTTCCTCTGGTTCTCTGGTTTCCTCTGGTTCTCTGGTTTCCTCTGGTTCTCTGGTTTCCTCCTGGTTATCTGGTTTCCTCTGGTTCTCTGGTTTCCTCTGGTTCTCTGGTTTCCTCTGGTTCTCTGGTTTCCTCCTGGTTCTCTGGTTTCCTCTGGTTCTCTGGTTTCCTCTGGTTCTCCCTGGTTCTCTGGTTTCCTCTGGTTCTCTGGTTTCCCCCTGGTTCTCTGGTTTCCTCTGGTTCTCTGGTTTCCTACTGGTTCTCTGGTTTCCTCCTGGTTCTCTGGTTTCCTCTGGTTCTCTGGTTTCCTCCTGGTGCTCTGGTTTCCTCTGGTTCTCTGGTTTCCTCTGGTTCTCTAGTTTCCTCAGGTTATCTGGTTTCCTCTGGTTCTCTAGTTTCCTCCTGGTTCTCTGGTTTCCTCTGGTTCTCTGGTTTCCTCCTGGTTCTCTGGTTTCCTCTGGTTCTCTGGTTTCCTCCTGGTTCTCTGGTTTCCTCCTGGTTCTCTGGTTTCCTCTGGTTCTCTGGTTTCCTCCTGGTTCTCTGGTTTCCTCTGGTTCTCTGGTTTCCTCTGGTTCTCTGGTTTCCTCTGGTTCTCTGGTTTCCTCCTGGTTCTCTGGTTTCCTCAGGTTCTCTGGTTTCCTCTGGTTCTCTGGTTTCCTCTGGTTCTCTGGTTTCATCTGGTTCTCTGGTTTCCTCTGGTTCTCTGGTTTCCTCTGGTTCTCTGGTTTCCTCTGGTTCTCTGGTTTCCTCCTGGTTCTCTGGTTTCCTCTGGTTCTCTGGTTTCCTCTGGTTCTCTGGTTTCCTCCTGGTTCTCTGGTTTCCTCCTGGTTCTCTAGTTTCCTCTGGTTCTCTGGTTTCCTCTGGTTCTCTGGTTTCCTCCTGGTTCTCTGGTTTCCTCCTGGTTCTCTGGTTTCCCCTGGTTCTCTGGTTTCCTCTGGTTCTCTGGTTTCCTCCTGGTTCTCTGGTTTCCTCTGGTTCTCTGGTTTCCTCTGGTTTTCTAGTTTCCTCAGGTTATCTGGTTTCCTCTGGTTCTCTGGTTTCCTCCTGGTTCTCTGGTTTCCTCCTGGTTATCTGGTTTCCTCCTGGTTCTCTGGTTTCCTCTGGTTCTCTGGTTTCCTCCTGGTTCTCTGGTTTCTTCTGGTTCTCTGGTTTCCTACTGGTTCTCTGGTTTCCTCCTGGTTCTCTGGTTTCCTCTGGTTCTCTGGTTTCCTCCTGGTGCTCTGGTTTCCTCTGGTTCTCTGGTTTCCTCTGGTTTTCTAGTTTCCTCAGGTTATCTGGTTTCCTCTGGTTCTCTAGTTTCCTCCTGGTTCTCTGGTTTCCTCTGGTTCTCTGGTTTCCTCCTGGTTCTCTGGTTTCCTCTGGTTCTCTGGTTTCCTCCTGGTTCTCTGGTTTCCTCCTGGTTCTCTGGTTTCCTCTGGTTCTCTGGTTTCCTCCTGGTTCTCTGGTTTCCTCTGGTTCTCTGGTTTCCTCTGGTTCTCTGGTTTCCTCTGGTTCTCTGGTTTCCTCCTGGTTCTCTGGTTTCCTCAGGTTCTCTGGTTTCCTCTGGTTCTCTGGTTTCCTCTGGTTCTCTGGTTTCCTCTGGTTCTCTGGTTTCCTCTGGTTCTCTGGTTTCCTCTGGTTCTCTGGTTTCCTCTGGTTCTCTGGTTTCCTCCTGGTTCTCTGGTTTCCTCTGGTTCTCTGGTTTCCTCTGGTTCTCTGGTTTCCTCCTGGTTCTCTGGTTTCCTCCTGGTTCTCTGGTTTCCTCTGGTTCTCTGGTTTCCTCTGGTTCTCTGGTTTCCTCCTGGTTCTCTGGTTTCCTCCTGGTTATCTGGTTTCCCCTGGTTCTCTGGTTTCTTCTGGTTCTCTGGTTTCCTCTGGTTCTCTGGTTTCCTCCTGGTTCTCTGGTTTCCTCCTGGTTCTCTGGTTTCCTCTGGTTCTCTGGTTTCCTCTGGTTCTCTGGTTTCCTCTGGTTCTCTGGTTTCCTCTGGTTCTCTGGTTTCCTCCTGGTTCTCTGGTTTCATCTGGTTCTCTGGTTTCCTCTGGTTCTCTGGTTTCCTCTGGTTCTCTGGTTTCCTCTGGTTCTCTGGTTTCCTCTGGTTCTCTGGTTTCCTCCTGGTTCTCTGGTTTCCTCCTGGTTATCTGGTTTCCTCCTGGTTCTCTGGTTTCCTCTGGTTCTCTGGTTTCCTCCTGGTTCTCTGGTTTCCTCTGGTTCTCTGGTTTCCTCCTGGTTCTCTGGTTTCCCCTGGTTCTCTGGTTTCCTCTGGTTCTCTGGTTTCCTCTGGTTCTCTGGTTTCCTCCTGGTTCTCTGGTTTCCTCCTGGTTCTCTGGTTTCCTCTGGTTCTCTGGTTTCCTCTGGTTCTCTGGTTTCCTCTGGTTCTCTGGTTTCCTCCTGGTTATCTGGTTTCCTCTGGTTCTCTGGTTTCCTCTGGTTCTCTGGTTTCCTCTGGTTCTCTGGTTTCCTCCTGGTTCTCTGGTTTCCTCTGGTTCTCCCTGGTTCTCTGGTTTCCTCCTGGTGCTCTGGTTTCCTCTGGTTCTCTGGTTTCCTCTGGTTCTCTAGTTTCCTCAGGTTATCTGGTTTCCTCTGGTTCTCTAGTTTCCTCCTGGTTCTCTGGTTTCCTCTGGTTCTCTGGTTTCCTCCTGGTTCTCTGGTTTCCTCTGGTTCTCTGGTTTCCTCCTGGTTCTCTGGTTTCCTCTGGTTCTCTGGTTTCCTCTGGTTCTCTGGTTTCCTCTGGTTCTCTGGTTTCCTCCTGGTTCTCTGGTTTCCTCTGGTTCTCTGGTTTCCTCTGGTTCTCTGGTTTCCTCCTGGTTCTCTGGTTTCCTCCTGGTTCTCTAGTTTCCTCTGGTTCTCTGGTTTCCTCTGGTTCTCTGGTTTCCTCCTGGTTCTCTGGTTTCCTCCTGGTTCTCTGGTTTCCCCTGGTTCTCTGGTTTCCTCTGGTTCTCTGGTTTCCTCTGGTTCTCTGGTTTCCTCCTGGTTCTCTGGTTTCCTCCTGGTTCTCTGGTTTCCTCTGGTTCTCTGGTTTCCTCTGGTTCTCTGGTTTCCTCTGGTTCTCTGGTTTCCTCTGGTTCTCTGGTTTCCTCCTGGTTATCTGGTTTCATCTGGTTCTCTGGTTTCCTCTGGTTCTCTGGTTTCCTCTGGTTCTCTGGTTTCCTCTGGTTCTCTGGTTTCCTCTGGTTCTCTGGTTTCCTCCTGGTTCTCTGGTTTCCTCCTGGTTCTCTGGTTTCCTCCTGGTTCTCTGGTTTCCTCCTGGTTCTCTGGTTTCCTCTGGTTCTCTGGTTTCCTCTGGTTCTCTGGTTTCCTCCTGGTTCTCTGGTTTCCTCTGGTTCTCTGGTTTCCTCCTGGTTCTCTGGTTTCCTCCTGGTTCTCTGGTTTCCTCTGGTTCTCTGGTTTCCTCTGGTTATCTGGTTTCCTCTGGTTCTCTAGTTTCCTCTGGTTCTCTGGTTTCCTCTGGTTCTCTGGTTTCCTCTGGTTCTCTGGTTTCCTCTGGTTCTCTGGTTTCCTCCTGGTTCTCTGGTTTCCTCTGGTTCTCTGGTTTCCTCTGGTTCTCTAGTTTCCTCTGGTTCTCTGGTTTCCTCTGGTTCTCTGGTTTCCTCCTGGTTCTCTGGTTTCCTCCTGGTTCTCTGGTTTCCTCTGGTTCTCTGGTTTCCTCCTGGTTCTCTGGTTTCCTCTGGTTCTCTGGTTCTCTGGTTTCCTCTGGTTCTCTGGTTTCCTCTGGTTCTCTGGTTTCCTCCTGGTTCTCTGGTTTCCTCTGGTTCTCTGGTTTCCTCTGGTTCTCTGGTTTCCTCTGGTTCTCTAGTTTCCTCTGGTTCTCTGGTTTCCTCTGGTTCTCTAGTTTCCTCTGGTTCTCTGGTTTCCTCTGGTTCTCTGGTTTCCTCCTGGTTCTCTGGTTTCCTCTGGTTCTCTGGTTTCCTCTGGTTCTCTGGTTTCCTCTGGTTCTCTGGTTTCCTCTGGTTCTCTGGTTTCCTCCTGGTTCTCTGGTTTACTCTGGTTCTCTGGTTTCCTCTGGTTCTCTGGTTTCCTCCTGGTTCTCTGGTTTCCTCCTGGTTCTCTGGTTTCCTCTGGTTCTCTGGTTTCCTCTGGTTCTCTGGTTTCCTCTGGTTCTCTGGTTTCCTCTGGTTCTCTGGTTTCCTCTGGTTCTCTGGTTTCCTCTGGTTCTCTGGTTTCCTCCTGGTTCTCTGGTTTACTCTGGTTCTCTGGTTTCCTCTGGTTCTCTGGTTTCCTCCTGGTTCTCTGGTTTCCTCCTGGTTCTCTGGTTTCCTCTGGTTCTCTGGTTTCCTCTGGTTCTCTGGTTTCCTCTGGTTCTCTGGTTTCCTCTGGTTCTCTGGTTTCCTCCTGGTTCTCTGGTTTCCTCTGGTTCTCTGGTTTCCTCTGGTTCTCTGGTTTCCTCCTGGTTCTCTGGTTTCCTCTGGTTCTCTGGTTTCCTCTGGTTCTCTAGTTTCCTCTGGTTCTCTGGTTTCCTCTGGTTCTCTGGTTTCCTCCTGGTTCTCTGGTTTCCTCCTGGTTCTCTGGTTTCCTCTGGTTCTCTGGTTTCCTCCTGGTTCTCTGGTTTCCTCTGGTTCTCTGGTTCTCTGGTTTCCTCTGGTTCTCTGGTTTCCTCTGGTTCTCTGGTTTCCTCCTGGTTCTCTGGTTTCCTCTGGTTCTCTGGTTTCCTCTGGTTCTCTGGTTTCCTCTGGTTCTCTAGTTTCCTCTGGTTCTCTGGTTTCCTCTGGTTCTCTAGTTTCCTCTGGTTCTCTGGTTTCCTCTGGTTCTCTGGTTTCCTCCTGGTTCTCTGGTTTCCTCTGGTTCTCTGGTTTCCTCTGGTTCTCTGGTTTCCTCTGGTTCTCTGGTTTCCTCTGGTTCTCTGGTTTCCTCCTGGTTCTCTGGTTTACTCTGGTTCTCTGGTTTCCTCTGGTTCTCTGGTTTCCTCCTGGTTCTCTGGTTTCCTCCTGGTTCTCTGGTTTCCTCTGGTTCTCTGGTTTCCTCTGGTTCTCTGGTTTCCTCTGGTTCTCTGGTTTCCTCTGGTTCTCTGGTTTCCTCTGGTTCTCTGGTTTCCTCTGGTTCTCTGGTTTCCTCCTGGTTCTCTGGTTTACTCTGGTTCTCTGGTTTCCTCTGGTTCTCTGGTTTCCTCCTGGTTCTCTGGTTTCCTCCTGGTTCTCTGGTTTCCTCTGGTTCTCTGGTTTCCTCTGGTTCTCTGGTTTCCTCTGGTTCTCTGGTTTCCTCTGGTTCTCTGGTTTCCTCCTGGTTCTCTGGTTTCCTCTGGTTCTCTGGTTTCCTCTGGTTCTCTGGTTTCCTCTGGTTCTCTGGTTTCCTCCTGGTTCTCTGGTTTCCTCTGGTTCTCTGGTTTCCTCTGGTTCTCTGGTTTCCTCCTGGTTCTCTGGTTTCCTCTGGTTCTCTGGTTTCCCCCTGGTTCTCTGGTTTCCTCTGGTTCTCTGGTTTCCTACTGGTTCTCTGGTTTCCTCCTGGTTCTCTGGTTTCCTCTGGTTCTCTGGTTTCCTCCTGGTTCTCTGGTTTCCTCTGGTTCTCTGGTTTCCTCTGGTTCTCTAGTTTCCTCTGGTTATCTGGTTTCCTCTGGTTCTCTAGTTTCCTCCTGGTTCTCTGGTTTCCTCTGGTTCTCTGGTTTCCTCTGGTTCTCTGGTTTCCTCCTGGTTCTCTGGTTTCCTCTGGTTCTCTGGTTTCCTCTGGTTCTCTGGTTTCCTCCTGGTTCTCTGGTTTCCTCTGGTTCTCTGGTTTCCTCTGGTTATCTGGTTTCCTCTGGTTCTCTAGTTTCCTCTGGTTCTCTGGTTTCCTCCTGGTTCTCTGGTTTCCTCTGGTTCTCTGGTTTCCTCTGGTTCTCTGGTTTCCTCCTGGTTCTCTGGTTTCCTCTGGTTCTCTGGTTTCCTCCTGGTTCTCTGGTTTCCTCCTGGTTCTCTGGTTTCCTCTGGTTCTCTGGTTTCATCCTGGTTCTCTGGTTTCCTCTGGTTCTCTGGTTTCCTCTGGTTCTCTGGTTTCCTCTGGTTCTCTGGTTTCCTCCTGGTTCTCTGGTTTCCTCAGGTTCTCTGGTTTCCTCTGGTTCTCTGGTTTCCTCTGGTTCTCTGGTTTCCTCTGGTTCTCTGGTTTCCTCTGGTTCTCTGGTTTCCTCCTGGTTCTCTGGTTTCCTCTGGTTCTCTGGTTTCCTCTGGTTCTCTGGTTTCCTCCTGGTTCTCTGGTTTCCTTCTGGTTCTCAGGTTTTCTCTGGTTCTCTGGTTTCCTCTGGTTCTCTGGTTTCCTCCTGGTTCTCTGGTTTCCTCCTGGTTCTCTGGTTTCCCCTGGTTCTCTGGTTTCCTCTGGTTCTCTGGTTTCCTCCGGTTCTCTGGTTTCCTCCTGGTTCTCTGGTTTCCTCCTGGTTCTCTGGTTTCCTCTGGTTCTCTGGTTTCCTCTGGTTCTCTGGTTTCCTCCTGGTTCTCTGGTTTCCTCTGGTTCTCTGGTTTCCTCTGGTTCTCTGGTTTCCTCTGGTTCTCTGGTTTCCTCCTGGTTCTCTGGTTTCCTCTGGTTCTCTGGTTTCCTCTGGTTCTCTGGTTTCCTCCTGGTTCTCTGGTTTCCTCTGGTTCTCTGATTTCCCCCTGGTTCTCTGGTTTCCTCTGGTTCTCTGGTTTCCTACTGGTTCTCTGGTTCCCTCATGGTTCTCTGGTTTCCTCTGGTTCTCTGGTTTCCTCAGGTTCTCTGGTTTCCTCTGGTTCTCTGGTTTCCTCTGGTTCTCTGGTTTCCTCTTGTTCTCTGGTTTCCTCCTGGTTCTCTGGTTTCCTCCTGGTTCTCTGGTTTCCTCTGGTTCTCTGGTTTCCTCTGGTTCTCTAGTTTCCTCTGGTTCTCTGGTTTCCTCTGGTTCTCTGGTTTCCTCCTGGTTCTCTGGTTTCCTCTGGTTCTCTGGTTTCCTCCTGGTTCTCTGGTTTCCTCTGGTTCTCTGGTTCTCTGGTTTCCTCTGGTTCTCTGGTTTCCTCTGGTTCTCTGGTTTCCTCCTGGTTCTCTGGTTTCCTCTGGTTCTCTGGTTTCCTCTGGTTCTCTGGTTTCCTCTGGTTCTCTAGTTTCCTCTGGTTCTCTGGTTTCCTCTGGTTCTCTAGTTTCCTCTGGTTCTCTGGTTTCCTCTGGTTCTCTGGTTTCCTCCTGGTTCTCTGGTTTCCTCTGGTTCTCTGGTTTCATCCTGGTTCTCTGGTTTCCTCTGGTTCTCTGGTTTCCTCTGGTTCTCTGGTTTCCTCTGGTTCTCTGGTTTCCTCCTGGTTCTCTGGTTTCCTCAGGTTCTCTGGTTTCCTCTGGTTCTCTGGTTTCCTCTGGTTCTCTGGTTTCCTCTGGTTCTCTGGTTTCCTCTGGTTCTCTGGTTTCCTCCTGGTTCTCTGGTTTCCTCTGGTTCTCTGGTTTCCTCTGGTTCTCTGGTTTCCTCCTGGTTCTCTGGTTTCCTCCTGGTTCTCTGGTTTCCTCTGGTTCTCTGGTTTCCTCTGGTTCTCCCTGGTTCTCTGGTTTCCTCTGGTTCTCTGGTTTCCCCCTGGTTCTCTGGTTTCCTCTGGTTCTCTGGTTTCCTACTGGTTCTCTGGTTTCCTCCTGGTTCTCTGGTTTCCTCTGGTTCTCTGGTTTCCTCCTGGTGCTCTGGTTTCCTCTGGTTCTCTGGTTTCCTCTGGTTCTCTAGTTTCCTCAGGTTATCTGGTTTCCTCTGGTTCTCTAGTTTCCTCCTGGTTCTCTGGTTTCCTCTGGTTCTCTGGTTTCCTCCTGGTTCTCTGGTTTCCTCTGGTTCTCTGGTTTCCTCCTGGTTCTCTGGTTTCCTCCTGGTTCTCTGGTTTCCTCTGGTTCTCTGGTTTCCTCCTGGTTCTCTGGTTTCCTCTGGTTCTCTGGTTTCCTCTGGTTCTCTGGTTTCCTCTGGTTCTCTGGTTTCCTCCTGGTTCTCTGGTTTCCTCAGGTTCTCTGGTTTCCTCTGGTTCTCTGGTTTCCTCTGGTTCTCTGGTTTCCTCTGGTTCTCTGGTTTCCTCTGGTTCTCTGGTTTCCTCCTGGTTCTCTGGTTTCCTCAGGTTCTCTGGTTTCATCTGGTTCTCTGGTTTCCTCTGGTTCTCTGGTTTCCTCTGGTTCTCTGGTTTCCTCTGGTTCTCTGGTTTCCTCCTGGTTCTCTGGTTTCCTCTGGTTCTCTGGTTTCCTCTGGTTCTCTGGTTTCCTCCTGGTTCTCTGGTTTCCTCCTGGTTCTCTAGTTTCCTCTGGTTCTCTGGTTTCCTCTGGTTCTCTGGTTTCCTCCTGGTTCTCTGGTTTCCTCCTGGTTCTCTGGTTTCCCCTGGTTCTCTGGTTTCCTCTGGTTCTCTGGTTTCCTCTGGTTCTCTGGTTTCCTCCTGGTTCTCTGGTTTCCTCCTGGTTCTCTGGTTTCCTCTGGTTCTCTGGTTTCCTCTGGTTCTCTGGTTTCCTCTGGTTCTCTGGTTTCCTCTGGTTCTCTGGTTTCCTCCTGGTTATCTGGTTTCATCTGGTTCTCTGGTTTCCTCTGGTTCTCTGGTTTCCTCTGGTTCTCTGGTTTCCTCTGGTTCTCTGGTTTCCTCTGGTTCTCTGGTTTCCTCCTGGTTCTCTGGTTTCCTCCTGGTTCTCTGGTTTCCTCCTGGTTCTCTGGTTTCCTCCTGGTTCTCTGGTTTCCTCTGGTTCTCTGGTTTCCTCTGGTTCTCTGGTTTCCTCCTGGTTCTCTGGTTTCCTCTGGTTCTCTGGTTTCCTCCTGGTTCTCTGGTTTCCTCCTGGTTCTCTGGTTTCCTCTGGTTCTCTGGTTTCCTCTGGTTATCTGGTTTCCTCTGGTTCTCTAGTTTCCTCTGGTTCTCTGGTTTCCTCTGGTTCTCTGGTTTCCTCTGGTTCTCTGGTTTCCTCTGGTTCTCTGGTTTCCTCCTGGTTCTCTGGTTTCCTCTGGTTCTCTGGTTTCCTCTGGTTCTCTAGTTTCCTCTGGTTCTCTGGTTTCCTCTGGTTCTCTGGTTTCCTCCTGGTTCTCTGGTTTCCTCCTGGTTCTCTGGTTTCCTCTGGTTCTCTGGTTTCCTCCTGGTTCTCTGGTTTCCTCTGGTTCTCTGGTTCTCTGGTTTCCTCTGGTTCTCTGGTTTCCTCTGGTTCTCTGGTTTCCTCCTGGTTCTCTGGTTTCCTCTGGTTCTCTGGTTTCCTCTGGTTCTCTGGTTTCCTCTGGTTCTCTAGTTTCCTCTGGTTCTCTGGTTTCCTCTGGTTCTCTAGTTTCCTCTGGTTCTCTGGTTTCCTCTGGTTCTCTGGTTTCCTCCTGGTTCTCTGGTTTCCTCTGGTTCTCTGGTTTCCTCTGGTTCTCTGGTTTCCTCTGGTTCTCTGGTTTCCTCTGGTTCTCTGGTTTCCTCCTGGTTCTCTGGTTTACTCTGGTTCTCTGGTTTCCTCTGGTTCTCTGGTTTCCTCCTGGTTCTCTGGTTTCCTCCTGGTTCTCTGGTTTCCTCTGGTTCTCTGGTTTCCTCTGGTTCTCTGGTTTCCTCTGGTTCTCTGGTTTCCTCTGGTTCTCTGGTTTCCTCTGGTTCTCTGGTTTCCTCTGGTTCTCTGGTTTCCTCCTGGTTCTCTGGTTTACTCTGGTTCTCTGGTTTCCTCTGGTTCTCTGGTTTCCTCCTGGTTCTCTGGTTTCCTCATGGTTCTCTGGTTTCCTCTGGTTCTCTGGTTTCCTCTGGTTCTCTGGTTTCCTCTGGTTCTCTGGTTTCCTCTGGTTCTCTGGTTTCCTCCTGGTTCTCTGGTTTCCTCTGGTTCTCTGGTTTCCTCTGGTTCTCTGGTTTCCTCCTGGTTCTCTGGTTTCCTCTGGTTCTCTGGTTTCCTCTGGTTCTCTAGTTTCCTCTGGTTCTCTGGTTTCCTCTGGTTCTCTGGTTTCCTCCTGGTTCTCTGGTTTCCTCCTGGTTCTCTGGTTTCCTCTGGTTCTCTGGTTTCCTCCTGGTTCTCTGGTTTCCTCTGGTTCTCTGGTTCTCTGGTTTCCTCTGGTTCTCTGGTTTCCTCTGGTTCTCTGGTTTCCTCCTGGTTCTCTGGTTTCCTCTGGTTCTCTGGTTTCCTCTGGTTCTCTGGTTTCCTCTGGTTCTCTAGTTTCCTCTGGTTCTCTGGTTTCCTCTGGTTCTCTAGTTTCCTCTGGTTCTCTGGTTTCCTCTGGTTCTCTGGTTTCCTCCTGGTTCTCTGGTTTCCTCTGGTTCTCTGGTTTCCTCTGGTTCTCTGGTTTCCTCTGGTTCTCTGGTTTCCTCTGGTTCTCTGGTTTCCTCCTGGTTCTCTGGTTTACTCTGGTTCTCTGGTTTCCTCTGGTTCTCTGGTTTCCTCCTGGTTCTCTGGTTTCCTCCTGGTTCTCTGGTTTCCTCTGGTTCTCTGGTTTCCTCTGGTTCTCTGGTTTCCTCTGGTTCTCTGGTTTCCTCTGGTTCTCTGGTTTCCTCTGGTTCTCTGGTTTCCTCTGGTTCTCTGGTTTCCTCCTGGTTCTCTGGTTTACTCTGGTTCTCTGGTTTCCTCTGGTTCTCTGGTTTCCTCCTGGTTCTCTGGTTTCCTCCTGGTTCTCTGGTTTCCTCTGGTTCTCTGGTTTCCTCTGGTTCTCTGGTTTCCTCTGGTTCTCTGGTTTCCTCTGGTTCTCTGGTTTCCTCCTGGTTCTCTGGTTTCCTCTGGTTCTCTGGTTTCCTCTGGTTCTCTGGTTTCCTCTGGTTCTCTGGTTTCCTCCTGGTTCTCTGGTTTCCTCTGGTTCTCTGGTTTCCTCTGGTTCTCTGGTTTCCTCCTGGTTCTCTGGTTTCCTCTGGTTCTCTGGTTTCCCCCTGGTTCTCTGGTTTCCTCTGGTTCTCTGGTTTCCTACTGGTTCTCTGGTTTCCTCCTGGTTCTCTGGTTTCCTCTGGTTCTCTGGTTTCCTCCTGGTTCTCTGGTTTCCTCTGGTTCTCTGGTTTCCTCTGGTTCTCTAGTTTCCTCTGGTTATCTGGTTTCCTCTGGTTCTCTAGTTTCCTCCTGGTTCTCTGGTTTCCTCTGGTTCTCTGGTTTCCTCTGGTTCTCTGGTTTCCTCCTGGTTCTCTGGTTTCCTCTGGTTCTCTGGTTTCCTCTGGTTCTCTGGTTTCCTCCTGGTTCTCTGGTTTCCTCTGGTTCTCTGGTTTCCTCTGGTTATCTGGTTTCCTCTGGTTCTCTAGTTTCCTCTGGTTCTCTGGTTTCCTCCTGGTTCTCTGGTTTCCTCTGGTTCTCTGGTTTCCTCTGGTTCTCTGGTTTCCTCCTGGTTCTCTGGTTTCCTCTGGTTCTCTGGTTTCCTCCTGGTTCTCTGGTTTCCTCCTGGTTCTCTGGTTTCCTCTGGTTCTCTGGTTTCATCCTGGTTCTCTGGTTTCCTCTGGTTCTCTGGTTTCCTCTGGTTCTCTGGTTTCCTCTGGTTCTCTGGTTTCCTCCTGGTTCTCTGGTTTCCTCAGGTTCTCTGGTTTCCTCTGGTTCTCTGGTTTCCTCTGGTTCTCTGGTTTCCTCTGGTTCTCTGGTTTCCTCTGGTTCTCTGGTTTCCTCCTGGTTCTCTGGTTTCCTCTGGTTCTCTGGTTTCCTCTGGTTCTCTGGTTTCCTCCTGGTTCTCTGGTTTCCTTCTGGTTCTCAGGTTTTCTCTGGTTCTCTGGTTTCCTCTGGTTCTCTGGTTTCCTCCTGGTTCTCTGGTTTCCTCCTGGTTCTCTGGTTTCCCCTGGTTCTCTGGTTTCCTCTGGTTCTCTGGTTTCCTCCGGTTCTCTGGTTTCCTCCTGGTTCTCTGGTTTCCTCCTGGTTCTCTGGTTTCCTCTGGTTCTCTGGTTTCCTCTGGTTCTCTGGTTTCCTCCTGGTTCTCTGGTTTCCTCTGGTTCTCTGGTTTCCTCTGGTTCTCTGGTTTCCTCTGGTTCTCTGGTTTCCTCCTGGTTCTCTGGTTTCCTCTGGTTCTCTGGTTTCCTCTGGTTCTCTGGTTTCCTCCTGGTTCTCTGGTTTCCTCTGGTTCTCTGATTTCCCCCTGGTTCTCTGGTTTCCTCTGGTTCTCTGGTTTCCTACTGGTTCTCTGGTTCCCTCATGGTTCTCTGGTTTCCTCTGGTTCTCTGGTTTCCTCAGGTCCTCTGGTTTCCTCTGGTTCTCTGGTTTCCTCTGGTTCTCTGGTTTCCTCTTGTTCTCTGGTTTCCTCCTGGTTCTCTGGTTTCCTCCTGGTTCTCTGGTTTCCTCTGGTTCTCTGGTTTCCTCTGGTTCTCTAGTTTCCTCTGGTTCTCTGGTTTCCTCTGGTTCTCTGGTTTCCTCCTGGTTCTCTGGTTTCCTCTGGTTCTCTGGTTTCCTCCTGGTTCTCTGGTTTCCTCTGGTTCTCTGGTTCTCTGGTTTCCTCTGGTTCTCTGGTTTCCTCTGGTTCTCTGGTTTCCTCCTGGTTCTCTGGTTTCCTCTGGTTCTCTGGTTTCCTCTGGTTCTCTGGTTTCCTCTGGTTCTCTAGTTTCCTCTGGTTCTCTGGTTTCCTCTGGTTCTCTAGTTTCCTCTGGTTCTCTGGTTTCCTCTGGTTCTCTGGTTTCCTCCTGGTTCTCTGGTTTCCTCTGGTTCTCTGGTTTCATCCTGGTTCTCTGGTTTCCTCTGGTTCTCTGGTTTCCTCTGGTTCTCTGGTTTCCTCTGGTTCTCTGGTTTCCTCCTGGTTCTCTGGTTTACTCCTGGTTCTCTGGTTTCCTCTGGTTCTCTGGTTTCCTCTGGTTCTCTGGTTTCCTCCTGGTTCTCTGGTTTCCTCTGGTTCTCTGGTTTCCTCTGGTTCTCTGGTTTCCTCTGGTTCTCTGGTTTCCTCCTGGTTCTCTGGTTTCCTCTGGTTCTCTGGTTTCCTCTGGTTCTCTGGTTTCCTCCTGGTTCTCTGGTTTCCTCCTGGTTATCTGGTTTCCTCCTGGTTCTCTGGTTTCCTCTGGTTCTCTGGTTTCCTCCTGGTTCTCTGGTTTCCTCTGGTTCTCTGGTTTCCTCCTGGTTCTCTGGTTTCCCCTGGTTCTCTGGTTTCCTCTGGTTCTCTGGTTTCCTCTGGTTCTCTGGTTTCCTCCTGGTTCTCTGGTTTCCTCCTGGTTCTCTGGTTTCCTCTGGTTCTCTGGTTTCCTCTGGTTCTCTGGTTTCCTCTGGTTCTCTGGTTTCCTCCTGGTTATCTGGTTTCCTCTGGTTCTCTGGTTTCCTCTGGTTCTCTGGTTTCCTCTGGTTCTCTGGTTTCCTCCTGGTTCTCTGGTTTCCTCTGGTTCTCTGGTTTCCTCTGGTTCTCCCTGGTTCTCTGGTTTCCTCTGGTTCTCTGGTTTCCCCCTGGTTCTCTGGTTTCCTCTGGTTCTCTGGTTTCCTACTGGTTCTCTGGTTTCCTCCTGGTTCTCTGGTTTCCTCTGGTTCTCTGGTTTCCTCCTGGTGCTCTGGTTTCCTCTGGTTCTCTGGTTTCCTCTGGTTCTCTAGTTTCCTCAGGTTATCTGGTTTCCTCTGGTTCTCTAGTTTCCTCCTGGTTCTCTGGTTTCCTCTGGTTCTCTGGTTTCCTCCTGGTTCTCTGGTTTCCTCTGGTTCTCTGGTTTCCTCCTGGTTCTCTGGTTTCCTCCTGGTTCTCTGGTTTCCTCTGGTTCTCTGGTTTCCTCCTGGTTCTCTGGTTTCCTCTGGTTCTCTGGTTTCCTCTGGTTCTCTGGTTTCCTCTGGTTCTCTGGTTTCCTCCTGGTTCTCTGGTTTCCTCAGGTTCTCTGGTTTCCTCTGGTTCTCTGGTTTCCTCTGGTTCTCTGGTTTCATCTGGTTCTCTGGTTTCCTCTGGTTCTCTGGTTTCCTCTGGTTCTCTGGTTTCCTCTGGTTCTCTGGTTTCCTC
This sequence comes from Notolepis coatsorum, assembly GCF_963971535.1. Taxonomy (NCBI): domain Eukaryota; kingdom Metazoa; phylum Chordata; class Actinopteri; order Aulopiformes; family Paralepididae; genus Notolepis; species Notolepis coatsorum. The sequence continues at coordinate 26,441 of NW_028172342.1, forward strand.
CTGGTTCTCTGGTTTCCTCTGGTTCTCTGGTTTCCTCTGGTTCTCTGGTTTCCTCCTGGTTCTCTGGTTTCCTCCTGGTTCTCTAGTTTCCTCTGGTTCTCTGGTTTCCTCTGGTTCTCTGGTTTCCTCCTGGTTCTCTGGTTTCCTCCTGGTTCTCTGGTTTCCCCTGGTTCTCTGGTTTCCTCTGGTTCTCTGGTTTCCTCTGGTTCTCTGGTTTCCTCCTGGTTCTCTGGTTTCCTCCTGGTTCTCTGGTTTCCTCTGGTTCTCTGGTTTCCTCTGGTTCTCTGGTTTCCTCTGGTTCTCTGGTTTCCTCTGGTTCTCTGGTTTCCTCCTGGTTATCTGGTTTCATCTGGTTCTCTGGTTTCCTCTGGTTCTCTGGTTTCCTCTGGTTCTCTGGTTTCCTCTGGTTCTCTGGTTTCCTCCTGGTTCTCTGGTTTCCTCCTGGTTCTCTGGTTTCCTCCTGGTTCTCTGGTTTCCTCCTGGTTCTCTGGTTTCCTCTGGTTCTCTGGTTTCCTCTGGTTCTCTGGTTTCCTCCTGGTTCTCTGGTTTCCTCTGGTTCTCTGGTTTCCTCCTGGTTCTCTGGTTTCCTCCTGGTTCTCTGGTTTCCTCTGGTTCTCTGGTTTCCTCTGGTTATCTGGTTTCCTCTGGTTCTCTAGTTTCCTCTGGTTCTCTGGTTTCCTCTGGTTCTCTGGTTTCCTCTGGTTCTCTGGTTTCCTCTGGTTCTCTGGTTTCCTCCTGGTTCTCTGGTTTCCTCTGGTTCTCTGGTTTCCTCTGGTTCTCTAGTTTCCTCTGGTTCTCTGGTTTCCTCTGGTTCTCTGGTTTCCTCCTGGTTCTCTGGTTTCCTCCTGGTTCTCTGGTTTCCTCTGGTTCTCTGGTTTCCTCCTGGTTATCTGGTTTCCTCTGGTTCTCTGGTTCTCTGGTTTCCTCTGGTTCTCTGGTTTCCTCTGGTTCTCTGGTTTCCTCCTGGTTCTCTGGTTTCCTCTGGTTCTCTGGTTTCCTCTGGTTCTCTGGTTTCCTCTGGTTCTCTAGTTTCCTCTGGTTCTCTGGTTTCCTCTGGTTCTCTAGTTTCCTCTGGTTCTCTGGTTTCCTCTGGTTCTCTGGTTTCCTCCTGGTTCTCTGGTTTCCTCTGGTTCTCTGGTTTCCTCTGGTTCTCTGGTTTCCTCTGGTTCTCTGGTTTCCTCTGGTTCTCTGGTTTCCTCCTGGTTCTCTGGTTTACTCTGGTTCTCTGGTTTCCTCTGGTTCTCTGGTTTCCTCCTGGTTCTCTGGTTTCCTCCTGGTTCTCTGGTTTCCTCTGGTTCTCTGGTTTCCTCTGGTTCTCTGGTTTCCTCTGGTTCTCTGGTTTCCTCTGGTTCTCTGGTTTCCTCTGGTTCTCTGGTTTCCTCTGGTTCTCTGGTTTCCTCCTGGTTCTCTGGTTTACTCTGGTTCTCTGGTTTCCTCTGGTTCTCTGGTTTCCTCCTGGTTCTCTGGTTTCCTCCTGGTTCTCTGGTTTCCTCTGGTTCTCTGGTTTCCTCTGGTTCTCTGGTTTCCTCTGGTTCTCTGGTTTCCTCTGGTTCTCTGGTTTCCTCCTGGTTCTCTGGTTTCCTCTGGTTCTCTGGTTTCCTCTGGTTCTCTGGTTTCCTCCTGGTTCTCTGGTTTCCTCTGGTTCTCTGGTTTCCTCTGGTTCTCTAGTTTCCTCTGGTTCTCTGGTTTCCTCTGGTTCTCTGGTTTCCTCCTGGTTCTCTGGTTTCCTCCTGGTTCTCTGGTTTCCTCTGGTTCTCTGGTTTCCTCCTGGTTCTCTGGTTTCCTCTGGTTCTCTGGTTCTCTGGTTTCCTCTGGTTCTCTGGTTTCCTCTGGTTCTCTGGTTTCCTCCTGGTTCTCTGGTTTCCTCTGGTTCTCTGGTTTCCTCTGGTTCTCTGGTTTCCTCTGGTTCTCTAGTTTCCTCTGGTTCTCTGGTTTCCTCTGGTTCTCTAGTTTCCTCTGGTTCTCTGGTTTCCTCTGGTTCTCTGGTTTCCTCCTGGTTCTCTGGTTTCCTCTGGTTCTCTGGTTTCCTCTGGTTCTCTGGTTTCCTCTGGTTCTCTGGTTTCCTCTGGTTCTCTGGTTTCCTCCTGGTTCTCTGGTTTACTCTGGTTCTCTGGTTTCCTCTGGTTCTCTGGTTTCCTCCTGGTTCTCTGGTTTCCTCCTGGTTCTCTGGTTTCCTCTGGTTCTCTGGTTTCCTCTGGTTCTCTGGTTTCCTCTGGTTCTCTGGTTTCCTCTGGTTCTCTGGTTTCCTCTGGTTCTCTGGTTTCCTCTGGTTCTCTGGTTTACTCTGGTTCTCTGGTTTCCTCTGGTTCTCTGGTTTCCTCCTGGTTCTCTGGTTTCCTCCTGGTTCTCTGGTTTCCTCTGGTTCTCTGGTTTCCTCTGGTTCTCTGGTTTCCTCTGGTTCTCTGGTTTCCTCTGGTTCTCTGGTTTCCTCCTGGTTCTCTGGTTTCCTCTGGTTCTCTGGTTTCCTCTGGTTCTCTGGTTTCCTCTGGTTCTCTGGTTTCCTCCTGGTTCTCTGGTTTCCTCTGGTTCTCTGGTTTCCTCTGGTTCTCTGGTTTCCTCCTGGTTCTCTGGTTTCCTCTGGTTCTCTGGTTTCCCCCTGGTTCTCTGGTTTCCTCTGGTTCTCTGGTTTCCTACTGGTTCTCTGGTTTCCTCCTGGTTCTCTGGTTTCCTCTGGTTCTCTGGTTTCCTCCTGGTTCTCTGGTTTCCTCTGGTTCTCTGGTTTCCTCTGGTTCTCTAGTTTCCTCTGGTTATCTGGTTTCCTCTGGTTCTCTAGTTTCCTCCTGGTTCTCTGGTTTCCTCTGGTTCTCTGGTTTCCTCTGGTTCTCTGGTTTCCTCCTGGTTCTCTGGTTTCCTCTGGTTCTCTGGTTTCCTCTGGTTCTCTGGTTTCCTCCTGGTTCTCTGGTTTCCTCTGGTTCTCTGGTTTCCTCTGGTTATCTGGTTTCCTCTGGTTCTCTAGTTTCCTCTGGTTCTCTGGTTTCCTCCTGGTTCTCTGGTTTCCTCTGGTTCTCTGGTTTCCTCTGGTTCTCTGGTTTCCTCCTGGTTCTCTGGTTTCCTCTGGTTCTCTGGTTTCCTCCTGGTTCTCTGGTTTCCTCCTGGTTCTCTGGTTTCCTCTGGTTCTCTGGTTTCATCCTGGTTCTCTGGTTTCCTCTGGTTCTCTGGTTTCCTCTGGTTCTCTGGTTTCCTCTGGTTCTCTGGTTTCCTCCTGGTTCTCTGGTTTCCTCAGGTTCTCTGGTTTCCTCTGGTTCTCTGGTTTCCTCTGGTTCTCTGGTTTCCTCTGGTTCTCTGGTTTCCTCTGGTTCTCTGGTTTCCTCCTGGTTCTCTGGTTTCCTCTGGTTCTCTGGTTTCCTCTGGTTCTCTGGTTTCCTCATGGTTCTCTGGTTTCCTTCTGGTTCTCAGGTTTTCTCTGGTTCTCTGGTTTCCTCTGGTTCTCTGGTTTCCTCCTGGTTCTCTGGTTTCCTCCTGGTTCTCTGGTTTCCCCTGGTTCTCTGGTTTCCTCTGGTTCTCTGGTTTCCTCCGGTTCTCTGGTTTCCTCCTGGTTCTCTGGTTTCCTCCTGGTTCTCTGGTTTCCTCTGGTTCTCTGGTTTCCTCTGGTTCTCTGGTTTCCTCCTGGTTCTCTGGTTTCCTCTGGTTCTCTGGTTTCCTCTGGTTCTCTGGTTTCCTCTGGTTCTCTGGTTTCCTCCTGGTTCTCTGGTTTCCTCTGGTTCTCTGGTTTCCTCTGGTTCTCTGGTTTCCTCCTGGTTCTCTGGTTTCCTCTGGTTCTCTGATTTCCCCCTGGTTCTCTGGTTTCCTCTGGTTCTCTGGTTTCCTACTGGTTCTCTGGTTCCCTCATGGTTCTCTGGTTTCCTCTGGTTCTCTGGTTTCCTCAGGTTCTCTGGTTTCCTCTGGTTCTCTGGTTTCCTCTGGTTCTCTGGTTTCCTCTTGTTCTCTGGTTTCCTCCTGGTTCTCTGGTTTCCTCCTGGTTCTCTGGTTTCCTCTGGTTCTCTGGTTTCCTCTGGTTCTCTAGTTTCCTCTGGTTCTCTGGTTTCCTCTGGTTCTCTGGTTTCCTCCTGGTTCTCTGGTTTCCTCTGGTTCTCTGGTTTCCTCCTGGTTCTCTGGTTTCCTCTGGTTCTCTGGTTCTCTGGTTTCCTCTGGTTCTCTGGTTTCCTCTGGTTCTCTGGTTTCCTCCTGGTTCTCTGGTTTCCTCTGGTTCTCTGGTTTCCTCTGGTTCTCTGGTTTCCTCTGGTTCTCTAGTTTCCTCTGGTTCTCTGGTTTCCTCTGGTTCTCTAGTTTCCTCTGGTTCTCTGGTTTCCTCTGGTTCTCTGGTTTCCTCCTGGTTCTCTGGTTTCCTCTGGTTCTCTGGTTTCATCCTGGTTCTCTGGTTTCCTCTGGTTCTCTGGTTTCCTCTGGTTCTCTGGTTTCCTCTGGTTCTCTGGTTTCCTCCTGGTTCTCTGGTTTCCTCAGGTTCTCTGGTTTCCTCTGGTTCTCTGGTTTCCTCTGGTTCTCTGGTTTCCTCTGGTTCTCTGGTTTCCTCTGGTTCTCTGGTTTCCTCCTGGTTCTCTGGTTTCCTCTGGTTCTCTGGTTTCCTCTGGTTCTCTGGTTTCCTCCTGGTTCTCTGGTTTCCTCCTGGTTCTCAGGTTTTCTCTGGTTCTCTGGTTTCCTCTGGTTCTCTGGTTTCCTCCTGGTTCTCTGGTTTCCTCCTGGTTCTCTGGTTTCCCCTGGTTCTCTGGTTTCCTCTGGTTCTCTGGTTTCCTCCGGTTCTCTGGTTTCCTCCTGGTTCTCTGGTTTCCTCCTGGTTCTCTGGTTTCCTCTGGTTCTCTGGTTTCCTCTGGTTCTCTGGTTTCCTCCTGGTTCTCTGGTTTCCTCTGGTTCTCTGGTTTCCTCTGGTTCTCTGGTTTCCTCTGGTTCTCTGGTTTCCTCCTGGTTCTCTGGTTTCCTCTGGTTCTCTTGTTTCCTCTGGTTCTCTGGTTTCCTCCTGGTTCTCTGGTTTCCTCTGGTTCTCTGATTTCCCCCTGGTTCTCTGGTTTCCTCTGGTTCTCTGGTTTCCTACTGGTTCTCTGGTTCCCTCATGGTTCTCTGGTTTCCTCTGGTTCTCTGGTTTCCTCAGGTTCTCTGGTTTCCTCTGGTTCTCTGGTTTCCTCTGGTTCTCTGGTTTCCTCTTGTTCTCTGGTTTCCTCCTGGTTCTCTGGTTTCCTCCTGGTTCTCTGGTTTCCTCTGGTTCTCTGGTTTCCTCTGGTTCTCTAGTTTCCTCTGGTTCTCTGGTTTCCTCTGGTTCTCTGGTTTCCTCCTGGTTCTCTGGTTTCCTCTGGTTCTCTGGTTTCCTCCTGGTTCGCTGGTTTCCTCTGGTTCTCTGGTTCTCTGGTTTCCTCTGGTTCTCTGGTTTCCTCTGGTTCTCTGGTTTCCTCCTGGTTCTCTGGTTTCCTCTGGTTCTCTGGTTTCCTCTGGTTCTCTGGTTTCCTCTGGTTCTCTAATTTCCTCTGGTTCTCTGGTTTCCTCTGGTTCTCTAGTTTCCTCTGGTTCTCTGGTTTCCTCTGGTTCTCTGGTTTCCTCCTGGTTCTCTGGTTTCCTCCTGGTTCTCTGGTTTCCCCTGGTTCTCTGGTTTCCTCTGGTTCTCTGGTTTCCTCTGGTTCTCTGGTTTGCTCTGGTTCTCTGGTTTCCTCCTGGTTCTCTGGTTTCCTCTGGTTCTCTGGTTTCCTCTGGTTCTCTGGTTTCCTCTGGTTCTCTAGTTTCCTCCTGGTTCTCTGGTTTCCTCTGGTTCTCTGGTTTCCTCTGGTTCTCTGGTTTCCTCTGGTTCTCTGGTTTCCTCCTGGTTCTCTGGTTTCCTCCTGGTTCTCTGGTTTCCTCCTGGTTCTCTGGTTTCCTCTGGTTCTCTGGTTTCCTCTGGTTCTCTGGTTTCCTCTGGTTCTCTAGTTTCCTCTGGTTCTCTGGTTTCCTCTGGTTCTCTAGTTTCCTCCTGGTTCTCTGGTTTCCTCTGGTTCTCTGGTTTCCTCCTGGTTCTCTGGTTTCCTCCTGGTTCTCTGGTTTCCTCCTGGTTCTCTGGTTTCCTCCTGGTTCTCTGGTTTCCTCTGGTTCTCTGGTTTCCTCTGGTTCTCTGGTTTCCTCTGGTTCTCTGGTTTCCTCTGGTTCTCTGGTTTCCTCCTGGTTCTCTGGTTTCCTCTGGTTCTCTGGTTTCCTCTGGTTCTCTGGTTTCATCTGGTTCTCTGGTTTCCTCCTGGTTCTCTGGTTTCCTCTGGTTCTCTGGTTTCCTCTGGTTCTCTGGTTTCCTCTGGTTCTCTTGTTTCCTCTGGTTCTCTGGTTTCATCTGGTTCTCTGGTTTCCTCAGGTTCTCTGGTTTCCTCTGGTTCTCTGGTTTCCTCTGGTTCTCTGGTTTCCTCTGGTTCTCTGGTTTCCTCTGGTTCTCTGGTTTCCTCCTGGTTCTCTGGTTTCCTCTGGTTCTCTGGTTTCCTCTGGTTCTCTGGTTTCCTCTGGTTCTCTGGTTTCCTCTGGTTCTCTGGTTTCCTCCTGGTTCTCTGGTTTCCTCTGGTTCTCTGGTTTCCTCCTGGTTCTCTAGTTTCCTCCTGGTTCTCTGGTTTCCTTGTTATCTGGTTTCCTCTGGTTCTCTGGTTTCATCTGGTTCTCTAGTTTCCTCTGATTCTCTGGTTTCCTCCTGGTTCTCTAGTTTCCTCCTGGTTCTCTGGTTTCCTCTGGTTCTCTGGTTTCCTCTGGTTCTCTGGTTTCCTCTGGTTCTCTGGTTTCCTCTGGTTCTCTGGTTTCCTCCTGGTTCTCTGGTTTCCTCTGGTTCTCTGGTTTCCTCTGGTTCTCTGGTTTCCTCTGGTTCTCTGTTTTCCTCTGGTTCTCTGGTTTCCTCCTGGTTCTCTGGTTTCCTCTGGTTCTCTGGTTTCCTCTGGTTCTCTGGTTTCCTCTGGTTATCTGGTTTCATCTGGTTCTCTGGTTTCCTCTGGTTCTCTGGTTTCCTCCTGGTTCTCTGGTTTCCTCTGGTTCTCTGGTTTCCTCCTGGTTCTCTGGTTTCCTCCTGGTTCTCTGGTTTCCTCTGGTTCTCTGGTTTCCTCTGGTTCTCTGGTTTCCTCTGGTTCTCTGTTTTCCTCTGGTTCTCTGGTTTCCTCCTGGTTCTCTGGTTTCCTCTGGTTCTCTGGTTTCCTCTGGTTCTCTGGTTTCCTCTGGTTATCTGGTTTCATCTGGTTCTCTGGTTTCCTCTGGTTCTCTGGTTTCCTCCTGGTTCTCTGGTTTCCTCTGGTTCTCTGGTTTCCTCCTGGTTCTCTGGTTTCCTCCTGGTTCTCTGGTTTCCTCCTGGTTCTCTGGTTTCCTCTGGTTCTCTGGTTTCCTCTGGTTCTCTGGTTTCCTCTGGTTCTCTAGTTTCCTCTGGTTCTCTGGTTTCCTCTGGTTCTCTAGTTTCCTCTGGTTCTCTGGTTTCATCTGGTTCTCTGGTTTCCTCTGGTTCTCTGGTTTCCTCCTGGTTCTCTGGTTTCCTCCTGGTTCTCTGGTTTCCTCCTGGTTCTCTGGTTTCCCCTGGTTCTCTGGTTTCCTCTGGTTCTCTGGTTTCCTCTGGTTCTCTGGTTTCCTCCTGGTTCTCTGGTTTCCTCTGGTTCTCTGGTTTCCTCTGGTTCTCTGGTTTCCTCTGGTTATCTGGTTTCATCTGGTTCTCTGGTTTCCTCTGGTTCTCTGGTTTCCTCCTGGTTCTCTGGTTTCCTCTGGTTCTCTGGTTTCCTCCTGGTTCTCTGGTTTCCTCCTGGTTCTCTGGTTTCCTCCTGGTTCTCTGGTTTCCTCTGGTTCTCTGGTTTCCTCTGGTTCTCTGGTTTCCTCTGGTTCTCTGGTTTCCTCTGGTTCTCTAGTTTCCTCTGGTTCTCTGGTTTCCTCTGGTTCTCTGGTTTCCTCTGGTTATCTGGTTTCATCTGGTTCTCTGGTTTCCTCTGGTTCTCTGGTTTCCTCCTGGTTCTCTGGTTTCCTCCTGGTTCTCTGGTTTCCTCCTGGTTCTCTGGTTTCCCCTGGTTCTCTGGTTTCCTCTGGTTCTCTGGTTTCCTCTGGTTCTCTGGTTTCCTCTGGTTCTCTGGTTTCCTCCTGGTTCTCTGGTTTCCTCTGGTTCTCTGGTTTCCTCTGGTTCTCTGGTTTCCTCTGGTTCTCTGGTTTCCTCTGGTTCTCTGGTTTCCTCCTGGTTCTCTGGTTTCCTCTGGTTCTCTGGTTTCCTCTGGTTCTCTGGTTTCCTCTGGTTCTCTGGTTTCCTCCTGGTTCTCTAGTTTCCTCCTGGTTCTCTGGTTTCCTCTGATTCTCTGGTTTCCTCCTGGTTCTCTAGTTTCCTCCTGGTTCTCTGGTTTCCTCTGGTTCTCTGGTTTCCTCTGGTTCTCTGGTTTCCTCTGGTTCTCTGGTTTCCTCTGGTTCTCTGGTTTCCTCCTGGTTCTCTGGTTTCCTCTGGTTCTCTGGTTTCCTCTGGTTCTCTGGTTTCCTCTGGTTCTCTGTTTTCCTCTGGTTCTCTGGTTTCCTCCTGGTTCTCTGGTTTCCTCTGGTTCTCTGGTTTCCTCTGGTTCTCTGGTTTCCTCTGGTTATCTGGTTTCATCTGGTTCTCTGGTTTCCTCTGGTTCTCTGGTTTCCTCCTGGTTCTCTGGTTTCCTCTGGTTCTCTGGTTTCCTCCTGGTTCTCTGGTTTCCTCCTGGTTCTCTGGTTTCCTCTGGTTCTCTGGTTTCCTCTGGTTCTCTGGTTTCCTCTGGTTCTCTGTTTTCCTCTGGTTCTCTGGTTTCCTCCTGGTTCTCTGGTTTCCTCTGGTTCTCTGGTTTCCTCTGGTTCTCTGGTTTCCTCTGGTTATCTGGTTTCATCTGGTTCTCTGGTTTCCTCTGGTTCTCTGGTTTCCTCCTGGTTCTCTGGTTTCCTCTGGTTCTCTGGTTTCCTCCTGGTTCTCTGGTTTCCTCCTGGTTCTCTGGTTTCCTCCTGGTTCTCTGGTTTCCTCTGGTTCTCTGGTTTCCTCTGGTTCTCTGGTTTCCTCTGGTTCTCTGGTTTCCTCTGGTTCTCTAGTTTCCTCTGGTTCTCTGGTTTCCTTTGGTTCTCTAGTTTCCTCTGGTTCTCTGGTTTCATCTGGTTCTCTGGTTTCCTCTGGTTCTCTGGTTTCCTCCTGGTTCTCTGGTTTCCTCCTGGTTCTCTGGTTTCCTCCTGGTTCTCTGGTTTCCCCTGGTTCTCTGGTTTCCTCTGGTTCTCTGGTTTCCTCTGGTTCTCTGGTTTCCTCCTGGTTCTCTGGTTTCCTCTGGTTCTCTGGTTTCCTCTGGTTCTCTGGTTTCCTCTGGTTATCTGGTTTCATCTGGTTCTCTGGTTTCCTCTGGTTCTCTGGTTTCCTCCTGGTTCTCTGGTTTCCTCTGGTTCTCTGGTTTCCTCCTGGTTCTCTGGTTTCCTCCTGGTTCTCTGGTTTCCTCCTGGTTCTCTGGTTTCCTCTGGTTCTCTGGTTTCCTCTGGTTCTCTGGTTTCCTCTGGTTCTCTGGTTTCCTCTGGTTCTCTAGTTTCCTCTGGTTCTCTGGTTTCCTCTGGTTCTCTGGTTTCCTCTGGTTATCTGGTTTCATCTGGTTCTCTGGTTTCCTCTGGTTCTCTGGTTTCCTCCTGGTTCTCTGGTTTCCTCCTGGTTCTCTGGTTTCCTCCTGGTTCTCTGGTTTCCCCTGGTTCTCTGGTTTCCTCTGGTTCTCTGGTTTCCTCTGGTTCTCTGGTTTCCTCTGGTTCTCTGGTTTCCTCCTGGTTCTCTGGTTTCCTCTGGTTCTCTGGTTTCCTCTGGTTCTCTGGTTTCCTCTGGTTCTCTGGTTTCCTCTGGTTCTCTGGTTTCCTCCTGGTTCTCTGGTTTCCTCTGGTTCTCTGGTTTCCTCTGGTTCTCTGGTTTCCTCTGGTTCTCTGGTTTCCTCCTGGTTCTCTGGTTTCCTCTGGTTCTCTGGTTTCCTCCTGGTTCTCTAGTTTCCTCCTGGTTCTCTGGTTTCCTTGTTATCTGGTTTCCTCTGGTTCTCTGGTTTCATCTGGTTCTCTAGTTTCCTCTGATTCTCTGGTTTCCTCCTGGTTCTCTAGTTTCCTCCTGGTTCTCTGGTTTCCTCTGGTTCTCTGGTTTCCTCTGGTTCTCTGGTTTCCTCTGGTTCTCTGGTTTCCTCTGGTTCTCTGGTTTCCTCCTGGTTCTCTGGTTTCCTCTGGTTCTCTGGTTTCCTCTGGTTCTCTGGTTTCCTCTGGTTCTCTTTTTTCCTCTGGTTCTCTGGTTTCCTCCTGGTTCTCTGGTTTCCTCTGGTTCTCTGGTTTCCTCTGGTTCTCTGGTTTCCTCTGGTTATCTGGTTTCATCTGGTTCTCTGGTTTCCTCTGGTTCTCTGGTTTCCTCCTGGTTCTCTGGTTTCCTCTGGTTCTCTGGTTTCCTCCTGGTTCTCTGGTTTCCTCCTGGTTCTCTGGTTTCCTCTGGTTCTCTGGTTTCCTCTGGTTCTCTGGTTTCCTCTGGTTCTCTGTTTTCCTCTGGTTCTCTGGTTTCCTCCTGGTTCTCTGGTTTCCTCTGGTTCTCTGGTTTCCTCTGGTTCTCTGGTTTCCTCTGGTTATCTGGTTTCATCTGGTTCTCTGGTTTCCTCTGGTTCTCTGGTTTCCTCCTGGTTCTCTGGTTTCCTCTGGTTCTCTGGTTTCCTCCTGGTTCTCTGGTTTCCTCCTGGTTCTCTGGTTTCCTCTTGGTTCTCTGGTTTCCTCTGGTTCTCTGGTTTCCTCTGGTTCTCTGGTTTCCTCTGGTTCTCTGGTTTCCTCTGGTTCTCTAGTTTCCTCTGGTTCTCTGGTTTCCTCTGGTTCTCTAGTTTCCTCTGGTTCTCTGGTTTCCTCTGGTTCTCTGGTTTCCTCCTGGTTCTCTGGTTTCCTCCTGGTTCTCTGGTTTCCCCTGGTTCTCTGGTTTCCTCTGGTTCTCTGGTTTCCTCTGGTTCTCTGGTTTCCTCTGGTTCTCTGGTTTCCTCCTGGTTCTCTGGTTTCCTCTGGTTCTCTGGTTTCCTCTGGTTCTCTGGTTTCCTCTGGTTCTCTAGTTTCCTCCTGGTTCTCTGGTTTCCTCTGGTTCTCTGGTTTCCTCTGGTTCTCTGGTTTCCTCTGGTTATCTGGTTTCCTCCTGGTTCTCTGGTTTCCTCCTGGTTCTCTGGTTTCCTCCTGGTTCTCTGGTTTCCTCCTGGTTCTCTGGTTTCCTCTGGTTCTCTGGTTTCCTCTGGTTCTCTGGTTTCATCTGGTTCTCTGGTTTCCTCCTGGTTCTCTGGTTTCCTCTGGTTCTCTGGTTTCCTCTGGTTCTCTGGTTTCCTCTGGTTCTCTGGTTTCATCTGGTTCTCTGGTTTCCTCAGGTTCTCTGGTTTCCTCTGGTTCTCTGGTTTCCTCTGGTTCTCTGGTTTCCTCTGGTTCTCTGGTTTCCTCTGGTTCTCTGGTTTCCTCCTGGTTCTCTGGTTTCCTCTGGTTCTCTGGCTTCCTCTGGTTCTCTGGTTTCCTCTGGTTCTCTGGTTTCCTCCTGGTTCTCTGGTTTCCTCTGGTTCTCTGGTTTCCTCTGGTTCTCTGGTTTCCTCTGGTTCTCTGGTTTCCTCTGGTTCTCTGGTTTCCTCCTGGTTCTCTGGTTTCCTCTGGTTCTCTGGTTTCCTCCTGGTTCTCTAGTTTCCTCCTGGTTCTCTGGTTTCCTGGTTATCTGGTTTCCTCTGGTTCTCTGGTTTCATCTGGTTCTCTAGTTTCCTCTGATTCTCTGGTTTCCTCCTGGTTCTCTGGTTTCCTCCTGGTTCTCTGGTTTCCTCTGGTTCTCTGGTTTCCTCTGGTTCTCTGGTTTCCTCTGGTTCTCTGGTTTCCTCTGGTTCTCTGGTTTCCTCTGGTTCTCTGGTTTCCTCCTGGTTCTCTGGTTTCCTCTGGTTCTCTGGTTTCCTCTGGTTCTCTGGTTTCCTCTGGTTCTCTGTTTTCCTCTGGTTCTCTGGTTTCCTCCTGGTTCTCTGGTTTCCTCTGGTTCTCTGGTTTCCTCTGGTTCTCTGGTTTCCTCTGGTTATCTGGTTTCATCTGGTTCTCTGGTTTCCTCTGGTTCTCTGGTTTCCTCCTGGTTCTCTGGTTTCCTCTGGTTCTCTGGTTTCCTCCTGGTTCTCTGGTTTCCTCCTGGTTCTCTGGTTTCCTCCTGGTTCTCTGGTTTCCTCTGGTTCTCTGGTTTCCTCTGGTTCTCTGGTTTCCTCCTGGTTCTCTGGTTTCCTCTGGTTCTCTGGTTTCCCCCTGGTTCTCTGGTTTCCTCTGGTTCTCTGGTTTCCTACTGGTTCTCTGGTTTCCTCCTGGTTCTCTGGTTTCCTCTGGTTCTCTGGTTTCCTCCTGGTTCTCTGGTTTCCTCTGGTTCTCTGGTTTCCTCTGGTTCTCTAGTTTCCTCTGGTTATCTGGTTTCCTCTGGTTCTCTAGTTTCCTCCTGGTTCTCTGGTTTCCTCTGGTTCTCTGGTTTCCTCTGGTTCTCTGGTTTCCTCCTGGTTCTCTGGTTTCCTCTGGTTCTCTGGTTTCCTCTGGTTCTCTGGTTTCCTCCTGGTTCTCTGGTTTCCTCTGGTTCTCTGGTTTCCTCTGGTTCTCTGGTTTCCTCTGGTTCTCTAGTTTCCTCTGGTTCTCTGGTTTCCTCCTGGTTCTCTGGTTTCCTCTGGTTCTCTGGTTTCCTCTGGTTCTCTGGTTTCCTCCTGGTTCTCTGGTTTCCTCTGGTTCTCTGGTTTCCTCCTGGTTCTCTGGTTTCCTCCTGGTTCTCTGGTTTCCTCTGGTTCTCTGGTTTCATCCTGGTTCTCTGGTTTCCTCTGGTTCTCTGGTTTCCTCTGGTTCTCTGGTTTCCTCTGGTTCTCTGGTTTCCTCCTGGTTCTCTGGTTTCCTCAGGTTCTCTGGTTTCCTCTGGTTCTCTGGTTTCCTCTGGTTCTCTGGTTTCCTCTGGTTCTCTGGTTTCCTCTGGTTCTCTGGTTTCCTCCTGGTTCTCTGGTTTCCTCTGGTTCTCTGGTTTCCTCTGGTTCTCTGGTTTCCTCCTGGTTCTCTGGTTTCCTCCTGGTTCTCTGGTTTCCTCTGGTTCTCTGGTTTCCTCTGGTTCTCTGGTTTCCTCATGGTTCTCTGGTTTCCTCCTGGTTCTCTGGTTTCCCCTGGTTCTCTGGTTTCCTCTGGTTCTCTGGTTTCCTCCGGTTCTCTGGTTTCCTCCTGGTTCTCTGGTTTCCTCCTGGTTCTCTGGTTTCCTCTGGTTCTCTGGTTTCCTCTGGTTCTCTGGTTTCCTCTGGTTCTCTGGTTTCCTCCTGGTTCTCTGGTTTCCTTTGGTTCTCTGGTTTCCTCTGGTTCTCTGGTTTCCTCTGGTTCTCTGGTTTCCTCCTGGTTCTCTGGTTTCCTCTGGTTCTCTGGTTTCCTCTGGTTCTCTGGTTTCCTCCTGGTTCTCTGGTTTCCTCTGGTTCTCTGATTTCCCCCTGGTTCTCTGGTTTCCTCTGGTTCTCTGGTTTCCTACTGGTTCTCTGGTTCCCTCATGGTTCTCTGGTTTCCTCTGGTTCTCTGGTTTCCTCAGGTTCTCTGGTTTCCTCTGGTTCTCTGGTTTTCCTCTGGTTCTCTGGTTTCCTCTGGTTCTCTGGTTTCCTCCTGGTTCTCTGGTTTCCTCCTGGTTCTCTGGTTTCCTCTGGTTCTCTGGTTTCCTCTGGTTCTCTAGTTTCCTCTGGTTCTCTGGTTTCCTCTGGTTCTCTGGTTTCCTCCTGGTTCTCTGGTTTCCTCCTGGTTCTCTGGTTTCCTCTGGTTCTCTAGTTTCCTCTGGTTCTCTGGTTTCCTCTGGTTCTCTGGTTTCCTCTGGTTCTCTGGTTTCCTCCTGGTTCTCTGGTTTCCTCTGGTTCTCTGGTTTCCTCTGGTTCTCTGGTTTCCTCTGGTTCTCTGGTTTCCTCCTGGTTCTCTAGTTTCCTCCTGGTTCTCTGGTTTCCTCTGGTTCTCTGGTTTCCTCTGGTTCTCTGGTTTCCTCTGGTTATCTGGTTTCATCTGGTTCTCTGGTTTCCTCTGGTTCTCTGGTTTCCTCCTGGTTCTCTGGTTTCCTCTGGTTCTCTGGTTTCCTCCTGGTTCTCTGGTTTCCTCCTGGTTCTCTGGTTTCCTCCTGGTTCTCTGGTTTCCTCTGGTTCTCTGGTTTCCTCTGGTTCTCTGGTTTCCTCTGGTTCTCTGGTTTCCTCTGGTTCTCTGGTTTCCTCCTGGTTCTCTGGTTTCCTCTGGTTCTCTGGTTTCCTCCTGGTTCTCTGGTTTCCTCCTGGTTCTCTGGTTTCCTCCTGGTTCTCTGGTTTCCTCTGGTTCTCTGGTTTCCTCTGGTTCTCTGGTTTCCTCTGGTTCTCTGGTTTCCTCTGGTTCTCTAGTTTCCTCTGGTTCTCTGGTTTCCTCTGGTTCTCTGGTTTCCTCTGGTTATCTGGTTTCATCTGGTTCTCTGGTTTCCTCCTGGTTCTCTGGTTTCCTCCTGGTTCTCTGGTTTCCTCCTGGTTCTCTGGTTTCCTCTGGTTCTCTGGTTTCCTCTGGTTCTCTGGTTTCCTCTGGTTCTCTGGTTTCCTCTGGTTCTCTGGTTTCCTCTGGTTCTCTGGTTTCCTCTGGTTATCTGGTTTCATCTGGTTCTCTGGTTTCCTCTGGTTCTCTGGTTTCCTCCTGGTTCTCTGGTTTCCTCCTGGTTCTCTGGTTTCCTCCTGGTTCTCTGGTTTCCCCTGGTTCTCTGGTTTCCTCTGGTTCTCTGGTTTCCTCTGGTTCTCTGGTTTCCTCTGGTTCTCTGGTTTCCTCCTGGTTCTCTGGTTTCCTCTGGTTCTCTGGTTTCCTCTGGTTCTCTGGTTTCCTCTGGTTCTCTGGTTTCCTCTGGTTCTCTGGTTTCCTCCTGGTTCTCTGGTTTCCTCTGGTTCTCTGGTTTCCTCTGGTTCTCTGGTTTCCTCTGGTTCTCTGGTTTCCTCCTGGTTCTCTAGTTTCCTCCTGGTTCTCTGGTTTCCTCTGATTCTCTGGTTTCCTCCTGGTTCTCTAGTTTCCTCCTGGTTCTCTGGTTTCCTCTGGTTCTCTGGTTTCCTCTGGTTCTCTGGTTTCCTCTGGTTCTCTGGTTTCCTCTGGTTCTCTGGTTTCCTCCTGGTTCTCTGGTTTCCTCTGGTTCTCTGGTTTCCTCTGGTTCTCTGGTTTCCTCTGGTTCTCTGTTTTCCTCTGGTTCTCTGGTTTCCTCCTGGTTCTCTGGTTTCCTCTGGTTCTCTGGTTTCCTCTGGTTCTCTGGTTTCCTCTGGTTATCTGGTTTCATCTGGTTCTCTGGTTTCCTCTGGTTCTCTGGTTTCCTCCTGGTTCTCTGGTTTCCTCTGGTTCTCTGGTTTCCTCCTGGTTCTCTGGTTTCCTCCTGGTTCTCTGGTTTCCTCTGGTTCTCTGGTTTCCTCTGGTTCTCTGGTTTCCTCTGGTTCTCTGTTTTCCTCTGGTTCTCTGGTTTCCTCCTGGTTCTCTGGTTTCCTCTGGTTCTCTGGTTTCCTCTGGTTCTCTGGTTTCCTCTGGTTATCTGGTTTCATCTGGTTCTCTGGTTTCCTCTGGTTCTCTGGTTTCCTCCTGGTTCTCTGGTTTCCTCTGGTTCTCTGGTTTCCTCCTGGTTCTCTGGTTTCCTCCTGGTTCTCTGGTTTCCTCCTGGTTCTCTGGTTTCCTCTGGTTCTCTGGTTTCCTCTGGTTCTCTGGTTTCCTCTGGTTCTCTGGTTTCCTCTGGTTCTCTAGTTTCCTCTGGTTCTCTGGTTTCCTTTGGTTCTCTAGTTTCCTCTGGTTCTCTGGTTTCATCTGGTTCTCTGGTTTCCTCTGGTTCTCTGGTTTCCTCCTGGTTCTCTGGTTTCCTCCTGGTTCTCTGGTTTCCTCCTGGTTCTCTGGTTTCCCCTGGTTCTCTGGTTTCCTCTGGTTCTCTGGTTTCCTCTGGTTCTCTGGTTTCCTCCTGGTTCTCTGGTTTCCTCTGGTTCTCTGGTTTCCTCTGGTTCTCTGGTTTCCTCTGGTTATCTGGTTTCATCTGGTTCTCTGGTTTCCTCTGGTTCTCTGGTTTCCTCCTGGTTCTCTGGTTTCCTCTGGTTCTCTGGTTTCCTCCTGGTTCTCTGGTTTCCTCCTGGTTCTCTGGTTTCCTCCTGGTTCTCTGGTTTCCTCTGGTTCTCTGGTTTCCTCTGGTTCTCTGGTTTCCTCTGGTTCTCTGGTTTCCTCTGGTTCTCTAGTTTCCTCTGGTTCTCTGGTTTCCTCTGGTTCTCTGGTTTCCTCTGGTTATCTGGTTTCATCTGGTTCTCTGGTTTCCTCTGGTTCTCTGGTTTCCTCCTGGTTCTCTGGTTTCCTCCTGGTTCTCTGGTTTCCTCCTGGTTCTCTGGTTTCCCCTGGTTCTCTGGTTTCCTCTGGTTCTCTGGTTTCCTCTGGTTCTCTGGTTTCCTCTGGTTCTCTGGTTTCCTCCTGGTTCTCTGGTTTCCTCTGGTTCTCTGGTTTCCTCTGGTTCTCTGGTTTCCTCTGGTTCTCTGGTTTCCTCTGGTTCTCTGGTTTCCTCCTGGTTCTCTGGTTTCCTCTGGTTCTCTGGTTTCCTCTGGTTCTCTGGTTTCCTCTGGTTCTCTGGTTTCCTCTGGTTCTCTGGTTTCCTCCTGGTTCTCTGGTTTCCTCTGGTTCTCTGGTTTCCTCCTGGTTCTCTAGTTTCCTCCTGGTTCTCTGGTTTCCTTGTTATCTGGTTTCCTCTGGTTCTCTGGTTTCATCTGGTTCTCTAGTTTCCTCTGATTCTCTGGTTTCCTCCTGGTTCTCTAGTTTCCTCCTGGTTCTCTGGTTTCCTCTGGTTCTCTGGTTTCCTCTGGTTCTCTGGTTTCCTCTGGTTCTCTGGTTTCCTCTGGTTCTCTGGTTTCCTCCTGGTTCTCTGGTTTCCTCTGGTTCTCTGGTTTCCTCTGGTTCTCTGGTTTCCTCTGGTTCTCTTTTTTCCTCTGGTTCTCTGGTTTCCTCCTGGTTCTCTGGTTTCCTCTGGTTCTCTGGTTTCCTCTGGTTCTCTGGTTTCCTCTGGTTATCTGGTTTCATCTGGTTCTCTGGTTTCCTCTGGTTCTCTGGTTTCCTCCTGGTTCTCTGGTTTCCTCTGGTTCTCTGGTTTCCTCCTGGTTCTCTGGTTTCCTCCTGGTTCTCTGGTTTCCTCTGGTTCTCTGGTTTCCTCTGGTTCTCTGGTTTCCTCTGGTTCTCTGTTTTCCTCTGGTTCTCTGGTTTCCTCCTGGTTCTCTGGTTTCCTCTGGTTCTCTGGTTTCCTCTGGTTCTCTGGTTTCCTCTGGTTATCTGGTTTCCTCCTGGTTCTCTGGTTTCCTCCTGGTTCTCTGGTTTCCTCCTGGTTCTCTGGTTTCCTCCTGGTTCTCTGGTTTCCTCTGGTTCTCTGGTTTCCTCTGGTTCTCTGGTTTCATCTGGTTCTCTGGTTTCCTCCTGGTTCTCTGGTTTCCTCTGGTTCTCTGGTTTCCTCTGGTTCTCTGGTTTCCTCTGGTTCTCTGGTTTCCTCTGGTTCTCTGGTTTCATCTGGTTCTCTGGTTTCCTCAGGTTCTCTGGTTTCCTCTGGTTCTCTGGTTTCCTCTGGTTCTCTGGTTTCCTCTGGTTCTCTGGTTTCCTCTGGTTCTCTGGTTTCCTCCTGGTTCTCTGGTTTCCTCTGGTTCTCTGGCTTCCTCTGGTTCTCTGGTTTCCTCTGGTTCTCTGGTTTCCTCCTGGTTCTCTGGTTTCCTCTGGTTCTCTGGTTTCCTCTGGTTCTCTGGTTTCCTCTGGTTCTCTGGTTTCCTCTGGTTCTCTGGTTTCCTCCTGGTTCTCTGGTTTCCTCTGGTTCTCTGGTTTCCTCCTGGTTCTCTAGTTTCCTCCTGGTTCTCTGGTTTCCTGGTTATCTGGTTTCCTCTGGTTCTCTGGTTTCATCTGGTTCTCTAGTTTCCTCTGATTCTCTGGTTTCCTCCTGGTTCTCTGGTTTCCTCCTGGTTCTCTGGTTTCCTCTGGTTCTCTGGTTTCCTCTGGTTCTCTGGTTTCCTCTGGTTCTCTGGTTTCCTCTGGTTCTCTGGTTTCCTCTGGTTCTCTGGTTTCCTCCTGGTTCTCTGGTTTCCTCTGGTTCTCTGGTTTCCTCTGGTTCTCTGGTTTCCTCTGGTTCTCTGTTTTCCTCTGGTTCTCTGGTTTCCTCCTGGTTCTCTGGTTTCCTCTGGTTCTCTGGTTTCCTCTGGTTCTCTGGTTTCCTCTGGTTATCTGGTTTCATCTGGTTCTCTGGTTTCCTCTGGTTCTCTGGTTTCCTCCTGGTTCTCTGGTTTCCTCTGGTTCTCTGGTTTCCTCCTGGTTCTCTGGTTTCCTCCTGGTTCTCTGGTTTCCTCCTGGTTCTCTGGTTTCCTCTGGTTCTCTGGTTTCCTCTGGTTCTCTGGTTTCCTCCTGGTTCTCTGGTTTCCTCTGGTTCTCTGGTTTCCCCCTGGTTCTCTGGTTTCCTCTGGTTCTCTGGTTTCCTACTGGTTCTCTGGTTTCCTCCTGGTTCTCTGGTTTCCTCTGGTTCTCTGGTTTCCTCCTGGTTCTCTGGTTTCCTCTGGTTCTCTGGTTTCCTCTGGTTCTCTAGTTTCCTCTGGTTATCTGGTTTCCTCTGGTTCTCTAGTTTCCTCCTGGTTCTCTGGTTTCCTCTGGTTCTCTGGTTTCCTCTGGTTCTCTGGTTTCCTCCTGGTTCTCTGGTTTCCTCTGGTTCTCTGGTTTCCTCTGGTTCTCTGGTTTCCTCCTGGTTCTCTGGTTTCCTCTGGTTCTCTGGTTTCCTCTGGTTCTCTGGTTTCCTCTGGTTCTCTAGTTTCCTCTGGTTCTCTGGTTTCCTCCTGGTTCTCTGGTTTCCTCTGGTTCTCTGGTTTCCTCTGGTTCTCTGGTTTCCTCCTGGTTCTCTGGTTTCCTCTGGTTCTCTGGTTTCCTCCTGGTTCTCTGGTTTCCTCCTGGTTCTCTGGTTTCCTCTGGTTCTCTGGTTTCATCCTGGTTCTCTGGTTTCCTCTGGTTCTCTGGTTTCCTCTGGTTCTCTGGTTTCCTCTGGTTCTCTGGTTTCCTCCTGGTTCTCTGGTTTCCTCAGGTTCTCTGGTTTCCTCTGGTTCTCTGGTTTCCTCTGGTTCTCTGGTTTCCTCTGGTTCTCTGGTTTCCTCTGGTTCTCTGGTTTCCTCCTGGTTCTCTGGTTTCCTCTGGTTCTCTGGTTTCCTCTGGTTCTCTGGTTTCCTCCTGGTTCTCTGGTTTCCTCCTGGTTCTCTGGTTTCCTCTGGTTCTCTGGTTTCCTCTGGTTCTCTGGTTTCCTCCTGGTTCTCTGGTTTCCTCCTGGTTCTCTGGTTTCCCCTGGTTCTCTGGTTTCCTCTGGTTCTCTGGTTTCCTCCGGTTCTCTGGTTTCCTCCTGGTTCTCTGGTTTCCTCCTGGTTCTCTGGTTTCCTCTGGTTCTCTGGTTTCCTCTGGTTCTCTGGTTTCCTCTGGTTCTCTGGTTTCCTCCTGGTTCTCTGGTTTCCTTTGGTTCTCTGGTTTCCTCTGGTTCTCTGGTTTCCTCTGGTTCTCTGGTTTCCTCCTGGTTCTCTGGTTTCCTCTGGTTCTCTGGTTTCCTCTGGTTCTCTGGTTTCCTCCTGGTTCTCTGGTTTCCTCTGGTTCTCTGATTTCCCCCTGGTTCTCTGGTTTCCTCTGGTTCTCTGGTTTCCTACTGGTTCTCTGGTTCCCTCATGGTTCTCTGGTTTCCTCTGGTTCTCTGGTTTCCTCAGGTTCTCTGGTTTCCTCTGGTTCTCTGGTTTTCCTCTGGTTCTCTGGTTTCCTCTGGTTCTCTGGTTTCCTCCTGGTTCTCTGGTTTCCTCCTGGTTCTCTGGTTTCCTCTGGTTCTCTGGTTTCCTCTGGTTCTCTAGTTTCCTCTGGTTCTCTGGTTTCCTCTGGTTCTCTGGTTTCCTCCTGGTTCTCTGGTTTCCTCCTGGTTCTCTGGTTTCCTCTGGTTCTCTAGTTTCCTCTGGTTCTCTGGTTTCCTCTGGTTCTCTGGTTTCCTCTGGTTCTCTGGTTTCATCTGGTTCTCTGGTTTCCTCAGGTTCTCTGGTTTCCTCTGGTTCTCTGGTTTCCTCTGGTTCTCTGGTTTCCTCTGGTTCTCTGGTTTCCTCTGGTTCTCTGGTTTCCTCCTGGTTCTCTGGTTTCCTCTGGTTCTCTGGTTTCCTCTGGTTCTCTGGTTTCCTCTGGTTCTCTGGTTTCCTCCTGGTTCTCTGGTTTCCTCTGGTTCTCTGGTTTCCTCTGGTTCTCTGGTTTCCTCTGGTTCTCTGGTTTCCTCTGGTTCTCTGGTTTCCTCCTGGTTCTCTGGTTTCCTCTGGTTCTCTGGTTTCCTCCTGGTTCTCTAGTTTCCTCCTGGTTCTCTGGTTTCCTGGTTATCTGGTTTCCTCTGGTTCTCTGGTTTCATCTGGTTCTCTAGTTTCCTCTGATTCTCTGGTTTCCTCCTGGTTCTCTGGTTTCCTCCTGGTTATCTGGTTTCCTCTGGTTCTCTGGTTTCCTCTGGTTCTCTGGTTTCCTCTGGTTCTCTGGTTTCCTCTGGTTCTCTGGTTTCCTCTGGTTCTCTGGTTTCCTCCTGGTTCTCTGGTTTCCTCTGGTTCTCTGGTTTCCTCTGGTTCTCTGGTTTCCTCTGGTTCTCTGTTTTCCTCTGGTTCTCTGGTTTCCTCCTGGTTCTCTGGTTTCCTCTGGTTCTCTGGTTTCCTCTGGTTCTCTGGTTTCCTCTGGTTATCTGGTTTCATCTGGTTCTCTGGTTTCCTCTGGTTCTCTGGTTTCCTCCTGGTTCTCTGGTTTCCTCTGGTTATCTGGTTTCCTCCTGGTTCTCTGGTTTCCTCCTGGTTCTCTGGTTTCCTCCTGGTTCTCTGGTTTCCTCTGGTTCTCTGGTTTCCTCTGGTTCTCTGGTTTCCTCTGGTTCTCTGGTTTCCTCCTGGTTCTCTGGTTTCCTCTGGTTCTCTGGTTTCCTCCTGGTTCTCTAGTTTCCTCTGGTTCTCTGGTTTCCTCTGGTTCTCTGGTTTCCTCTGGTTCTCTGGTTTCCTCTGGTTCTCTGGTTTCCTCCTGGTTCTCTGGTTTCCTCCTGGTTCTCTGGTTTCCTCCTGGTTATCTGGTTTCCTCCTGGTTCTCTGGTTTCCTCTGGTTCTCTGGTTTCCTCCTGGTTCTCTGGTTTCCTCTGGTTCTCTGGTTTCCTCCTGGTTCTCTGGTTTCCTCTGGTTCTCTGGTTTCCTCCTGGTTCTCTGGTTTCCTCTGGTTCTCTGGTTTCCTCTGGTTCTCTGGTTTCCTCTGGTTCTCTGGTTTCCTCTGGTTCTCTGGTTTCCTCTGGTTCTCTGGTTTCCTCTGGTTCTCTGGTTTCCTCCTGGTTCTCTGGTTTACTCTGGTTCTCTGGTTTCCTCTGGTTCTCTGGTTTCCTCCTGGTTCTCTGGTTATATTTCGTATATAGCATCGCGTCCCGCTCTGAGCCTTACGAGATACTCTATATCTCCTGTGATACCTAATGTATCTCCCACGAACAAAAACACATGCACCCCACCTGTATGGGGCCCCGCCCCTTATGGTGGTACCACCCATATAATCATGACTCTGGTCATGAAACACCCTTCCTCTATTTTCGTCCCAGCGTACTGGATGCTATGCACCATGCGAGCTAGCGGAATGAAAAGATTAAGGAAGATTAATAATGTTGAGGGCTTACCGGAGGATTGTGTTTCCCTGGATTCTCCGGAGCTTGTTTCGACGACGCAGACCTATGCTGGTGGTTCCTCGGCTGACGGCGACGGACCGAGGGGCAGCGTACAAGGTTTGGCTATCGGGTCGGCTTGTACAAAGGTGAGGTCTGTGTCAGTAGGCGTCAATGTCGGTGTTGGTCGTGCTGTGGAGTATGTTTCGGCACCAGGGCCGGGGCGGCTTGGCGATCGTTCCACTGTAGTGGGCAATGTCTTGGCGATCCTGGAACATGCTGTTGACGCTAATGCTACTGCTACTGCTAATGCTAATGCTACTGCTGCTTCTTCTGCTAACGCTGATGTTGACGCTGGAATGTCTAATAATCCCCGCCGCGGGATTCCGCTTTTCCCTCCTCTTGCCACCTTCATTGATGAAGGTCAGTCGGTGGTGGGTGTGGGGGGGTTCGCTGAGCTCTATTTACCTTTTTTGCGGGTGAAGGGGCTGACGACGGGGTGCAGCCCGGGGGTACCTTGGCTAAGTAGCCAGGTAGCTTCTTTTTTGTGCCCAGGCGGGGATGAACGACGTTCCGCCCGGCCGTTGCTTGATAGCATGTCGGCTCGGAGGGTGGCAGTATGGACGAATGAGTGGTATACTGCTGCAGGATGGCATTTAGCGGCGGCCAGTGTTGTGGCTCAGCTGGCTACTTTCCTATCCAAGATGGCGTCGGGTTGTAGGTCTTTGAGTCCAACCGACACTATGAACGTGGTTCATGTTTGTGGTGTTATAGAGATCTTGACTCAGTCGCAAGCTATAACTGCGGGGAGGATTCGGATGCTATCGACTTTGGTTGTTAGGCATCTTTGGTTGGAGCAGTCTCCTCTTGGGGAAGAGGATAGGTTTTCTCTCCTCACGACTCCTTTTTCCACAGATAGTCTTATTGGGCGTTCTGTGGAGGCGCAGGCGGTTTTTGATTCGGGTCCTACACCGCCTCACGCTGTGCAGCCAGGGGTGGGAGCACGGTCTCGTCAACGACTGTGGCGAGATCCTCGACAGGCGGCCATGTTTCCCCCGCCAGTGGTGCCCTGGTTGGAGAATCGACAGGGTTTCGCAAGGCCGACAGTCTTGGCGGCCGAGGGATCGGCCATTTTGGGTGATTTCGGGGTTGGTAAACCACCCCGTCGTCATTTTGCCGCGAGCAGCCCGCTCCCCGTTCAGTCCTCTCTCTGGTATCCCCAGAAGCGGGGCTTTGAGCGTTCTCCTTTGGCTGCGGGCCGCGAACCTTCTTTGAAGCGTATGCGGCCCCATTCTTCACTTCTCATGGAGACAGGGGCTGACACCCAGTTGATGGCTGAGCCTGGGTCTGTCCGTGAGAATGTTCCGTCGTCGCGTGGTTCCTACACCGCAGGTTGTGGGTGGGTGGAACCTGGTGTTGCAGCTGCCACTAGCTCCAGTGGTCAGCAGGGGGACTCGGTGTCTCTTCTGTTGAATGCTCAGCAGGGGTTACCCCGGCTTCGCCCTCGCCAGGCGGGGTATCGCGCTGTTGCCTCCCACTCCCGTCAAACCGGCAGTGGTCTGCAAAGGAGAGGCTGGCGTGATTTGAGTGGTAGCAATATCACTGCAGGGCTTCGGCGTGTAGGAGCCCATGGGGTCCTCAGGCCTCGCGTGTCTGGCTGCGGAACGGCTCCTCAGCGTGTGCTGGAGGGGTGTTCAGGGGGTGAGTGTGTGTCCACAAGTTTGATGACCGCTCCTCCCGTATCAAACCGGCCCTTTCTGTCGGGGTCCCCCCTTGGGTGCTTTGCACGACGGGGGGGACCGGGCCAATTATCTGCTGTTCCTTGCGGCCCAGCGTCAGTTGACGGCGGGGGCGCTGTGGGATTATATTCACATATGGCGACGGGAATGTCCCTTGAATCGGTGGATGAGGAGAACGTTAGAGGCGGGGCTGGTTTTGCAGTTTGCGCGGCCCCATCCTCCGTTCTCAGGTTTGGTGCCGACCCTATTGTTAGGGTCGGGCGCGGTGACAGCCCTGGCCGACGAGATTCAATCTCTGTTGGCGAAGCAGGCCGTCGTTGTGGTCCCGAGAGAGGACGCAATGTCAGGCGTCTACTCCCGTTATTTTCTGGTGCCCAAGAAAACTGGGGGGGTCAGACCTATACTGAATCTGTCCATGTTCAATCGGTTGATTGTAGTGAGACCATTCAGGATGTTGACCGTCCGACTCCTTCTGCTTGCTGTCAGGAGGGGGGACTGGTTCACCTCCATAGACCTGAAGGATGCGTATTTTCACATACCCATCTCCCTCCTCACAGGAAGTTCCTACGGTTCCTGTTTCAGGGCGTAGCGTACGAGTACCACAGAATGCCGTTCGGTTATTCTCTGGCTCCCCGCACATTCACCAAGTGCGTGGCGGCTGCTCTGGGGCCTTTACGTCGTCGGGGGATACGAGTTCTGTTCTATCTCGACGACATTCTGCTCCTCAGCCGTTCAGAGGAGGTTGCCAGGTCTCATACTCGACTGGTGGTGGAATTCCTCACCAGCCTGGGTTTTGCTGTGAATTGGAAGAAGAGTACCCCTCTTCCCAGTCAACAGGTGGAGTACTTGGGCTTGACATTGAGGTCGAAGCCCATGCTTGCGACCCTCTCGGAGCAGCGTCGGGGGGATCTCCGTCACGCGCTCGGGGGTTTCCGTCTGGGTGGGACGGTTACGGCGCTGCAGGTGATGCGTCTGCTGGGCCTTATGTCGGCGGCCCACACGGTGGTTCCTCTTGGCCTCCTCTTTATGAGGCGGATACAGAGGTGGTTTCTCTCTTTGAGAATAGATCCGGTGTGGGGCAAAGGGAGACGGTTGACGGTTCCTTTGTCGATATGGGGGGATCTCGCCCACTGGGGGAGGCTGGGTATCCTCTCCGCTGGGGTCCCCATGGGCAGCAGTGGCTCCCACGTCACGGTTTTCACCGACGCCTCTCTCACAGGTTGGGGAGGGGCGTTTCGGACCCACGCAGTGGGGGGCAGCTGGACGGGTCATGCCGACCCAGCTGTCCAGCATATCAATGTGTTGGAGTTGAAGGCGGTCCTCCTGGTCCTCAAACGGCTCGGCCACCTGGTGGTAGGCAGGCATGTTTTGATCAGGACGGACAATGTGACGGCGGCGGCGTATATCAACAGGCAGGGTGGGACTCGTTCCGCCCGCCTGCTCCGGGTGGCGCGCGAACTGTTGCTATGGGCATCCCGCAGGCTGCGCAGTCTGCGGGCGCTCCACGTTCCTGGTACGGAAAATGTGGCGGCGGATATAATGTCTCGGGGCGGTCCTCGTCGCGACGAGTGGGAACTCCGCCCCGACATAGTCAGACAGATCTGGGATCGGTTCGGGGAGGCCTCGGTAGATCTGTTTGCGTGCCGACGTTCTCACAAGTGCCCCTTGTGGTTCTCGCTCAGTCGAGCGGATCATCCCCCCTTGGGGGTGGATGCCTTCTCGACCTTTCCGTGGCCGCCCGGTCTTCTGTACGCCTTCCCTCCTGTACAGCTGTTGAGTCAGCTGTTGGAGCGGATACGGAGGGAGCGCAGGACGGTGATCCTGGTCGCGCTGGACCGGGGCACGTCAGTGTGGTTCCCGGTATTAATCCAGCTTCTGGTCGCTCCTCCTTGGGTCATTCCGTGGTCAGCGACGGCCCTCTCGCAGCACAACGGAGTGCTTGTCCAGCCTCCGGTGTTGGGTCAACGCCTGGTGGTGTGGCTGGTGGGAGGGTGAGTCTGGAGAGGATGGATCCCGCAGTGGTTGATACCATCCGGTGTGCGCATGCTCCCTCCACTGTTGCGGTTTACGCGGGCAGGTGGCGTGCGTTCCAAGAATGGTGTAAGGGGGGGGGCTGGGACCCAGTCTCCTGCCCCCTGGATGCTGTTCTGGGTTATCTCCAGTCTCTTCTTGATAGTCTGTCGGCTTCGACAGTGAGGGTATATGCAGCAGCTATATCCTCCTATCATGAGGGATTTGAGGGGGATGTCTTGTTCAGCCACCCTCTTGTGAAGCGTTTCCTGCTTGGCGCTCGACGCGTTAAGCCGGTGCAACGCTCCTTGGCTCCGACTTGGGATCTTCAATTGGTCCTCGGTCGGTTGTCCTTGGCCCCGTTTGAGCCGCTCGAGCAGGCGCCGTTGGGACGGCTGTCTTTCAAGACCGCGTTCCTACTGGCTGTCACTTCCGCTAAACGCGTGGGTGAGCTCTGTGCTCTCTCGGTCCGTCCAGAGTGCCTGTCTTTTCGGACCGATTGCGGTGCCACTCTGCGACCTAATCCTGCTTTCGTGCCTAAGAATATCCGGAGTTCCTTCCGCTCCTGGGATATTGTGGTTCAGGCTTTTCGTCCTCCTCCTCACACTAGTGAGTTAGATGCGGGCCTTCGCCTGTCATGTCCAGTCCGTGCTTTGGGGTTTTACCTCAGCCGTACTCAGGACTTCAGGGTTACCGACCAGCTTTTTGTCTGTTACGGTGGGGCTCGTGCTGGTAAGGCACTGTCGAAGCAGCGCCTGTCCCATTGGTTGTGCGAGGGTATTGCCCTCTGCTACACGTTGGCTGGGCAGGATCCCCCTGGGGGCGTCAGGGCGCACTCCACTCATTTACATTTAGTCATTTAGCTGACGCTTTTATCCAAAGCGACTTACAAGTTCTGTACGACAAGCCGAGCAACAATGTTCATCAAAGTGTTGAGTGCTACAGTGTAGGTTAGTTTATTAGGACAAGTGCATGACAGTACGGTTAGTTAGGGTTAGATTTTTTTTTTTTTTTTTTTTTTAATTCAGATAATGGTTGAAGAAGTGCGTCTTTAGTCGACGGCGAAAGATTGGACGTGATTCGGCTGTCCTAACTGGGGTGGGTAGTTCATTCCACCATTGTGGGGCAAGGACTGAGAATAGGCGACTTCTCTTTGATGACCCTCCCGGAGCTTGGATAGGAGTAGGTCTGAGGCGGCCAGAAGATGCAGAGCGTAGGGGTCTTGAGGGTGTGTAGTTAGAGACCATTGACCGGAGGTAGGCGGGAGCGGTTCCCTTTGCCGCACGGTATGCTAGGTCGAGGGCCTTGAAGCGGATTCGTGCAGCAATGGGGAGCCAGTGCAGGTCCCTAAGAAGTGGGGTGACATGGGCCGACTTCGGTAGGTTTGAGATCAGGCGGGCCGCTGCGTTCTGAATGAGTTGAAGAGGCTTAGTGGCAGTGGCCGGGAGGCCAGCGAGCAGTGCATTGCAGTAGTCGAGGCGGGAGATGACTGTTGATTGGACGAGGAGTTGGGTGGCTTCTTTTGTCAGGAAGGGGCGTATCCTTCTGATGTTGCTCAGGAGGAATCGGCAGGTTCTGGTCGTCGCTGCGATGTGAGCAGAGAAGTTCAACTGGTCGTCGAGGACAACACCAAGGTTCTTGGCGGTCGGGGACGCAGTCACAGCTGCATTCTCGACTGTGATTGAAAGGTCGGTTAGGGGGGAGGATTTGGCCGGCAGGTGGAGCAATTCTGTTTTGCTTAGGTTCACTCGTGGGGTGGCTGCCTCTGCCGCTCTCCTGGGTGGGGCCTCGGTGGAGGACATCTGTGCTGCAGCTTCATGGTCCTCACCGGGCCCCTTTGTAAGGTTTTACCTCATGGACATGACCGGGGGTTCTGTCTCCCAGGCGGTTCTGGGGTCTGTGGCCTTTCCTGCTTCCCGTCCTTTGGTCGGGTAGCAGGAGTGTATGGGTATGGGCCGCAGTGTGTTGAGTCACGCGTGGTTCCGCCTGTACGGTGTGTTCGAGGGGTTCTGGCTCCCTCTTGTTCGCATTCAGGTGGAGTTGACTGCGCCCCCCCTTCGTTAGGAAGGATGGGGTGACAGGGCTCCCCGCACCCCTTGATGTGGGCTTACGGGTCCTCAGGGGGTACATCTGTCGGGTCTCGCGCCCGCTCTTCCCCATTATCTCGTAAGGCTCAGAGCGGGACGCGATGCTATATACGAAATATAACGATAGGTTATGTAGATAACCTAGTTATATTAGTATTGGCTAAGCGTCCCGCTCTGCGCGCCCTGAGTTCCCTCTTGAAGGAACTTTTCCTGGGACGGGTTTTTGGCGAGGATGGGTGTTTCATGACCAGAGTCATGATTATATGGGTGGTACCACCATAAGGGGCGGGGCCCCATACAGGTGGGGTGCATGTGTTTTTGTTCGTGGGAGATACATTAGGTATCACAGGAGATATAGAGTATCTCGTAAGGCTCAGAGCGGGACGCTTAGCCAATACTAATATAACTAGGTTATCTACATAACCTATCGTTTCCTCCTGGTTCTCTGGTTTCCTCTGGTTCTCTGGTTTCATCTGGTTCTCTGGTTTCCTCTGGTTCTCTGGTTTCCTCTGGTTCTCTGGTTTCCTCCTGGTTCTCTGGTTTCCTCTGGTTCTCTGGTTTCCTCTGGTTCTCTGGTTTCCTCTGGTTCTCTGGTTTCCTCCTGGTTCTCTGGTTTCCTCTGGTTCTCTGGTTTCCTCTGGTTCTCTGGTTTCCTCCTGGTTCTCTGGTTTCCTCTGGTTCTCTGGTTTCCCCCTGGTTCTCTGGTTTCCTCTGGTTCTCTGGTTTCCTACTGGTTCTCTGGTTTCCTCCTGGTTCTCTGGTTTCCTCTGGTTCTCTGGTTTCCTCCTGGTTCTCTGGTTTCCTCTGGTTCTCTGGTTTCCTCTGGTTCTCTAGTTTCCTCTGGTTATCTGGTTTCCTCTGGTTCTCTAGTTTCCTCCTGGTTCTCTGGTTTCCTCAGGTTCTCTGGTTTCCTCTGGTTCTCTGGTTTCCTCTGGTTCTCTGGTTTCCTCTGGTTCTCTGGTTTCCTCTGGTTCTCTGGTTTCCTCTGGTTCTCTGGTTTCCTCCTGGTTCTCTGGTTTCCTCTGGTTCTCTGGTTTCCTCTGGTTCTCTGGTTTCCTCCTGGTTCTCTGGTTTCCTCCTGGTTCTCTGGTTTCCTCTGGTTCTCTGGTTTCCTCTGGTTCTCTGGTTTCCTCCTGGTTCTCTGGTTTCCTCCTGGTTCTCTGGTTTCCCCTGGTTCTCTGGTTTCCTCTGGTTCTCTGGTTTCCTCTGGTTCTCTGGTTTCCTCCTGGTTCTCTGGTTTCCTCCTGGTTCTCTGGTTTCCTCTGGTTCTCTGGTTTCCTCTGGTTCTCTGGTTTCCTCTGGTTCTCTGGTTTCCTCCTGGTTCTCTGGTTTCCTCTGGTTCTCTGGTTTCCTCTGGTTCTCTGGTTTCATCTGGTTCTCTGGTTTCCTCCTGGTTCTCTGGTTTCCTCTGGTTCTCTGGTTTCCTCTGGTTCTCTGGTTTCCTCCTGGTTCTCTGGTTTCCTCTGGTTCTCTGATTTCCCCCTGGTTCTCTGGTTTCCTCTGGTTCTCTGGTTTCCTACTGGTTCTCTGGTTCCCTCATGGTTCTCTGGTTTCCTCTGGTTCTCTGGTTTCCTCAGGTTCTCTGGTTTCCTCTGGTTCTCTGGTTTCCTCTGGTTCTCTGGTTTCCTCTGGTTCTCTAGTTTCCTCTGGTTCTCTGGTTTCCTCTGGTTCTCTGGTTTCCTCTGGTTCTCTGGTTTCCTCCTGGTTCTCTGGTTTCCTCTGGTTCTCTGGTTTCCTCTGGTTCTCTGGTTTCCTCCTGGTTCTCTGGTTTCCTCTGGTTCTCTGGTTTCCTCCTGGTTCTCTGGTTTCCTCTGGTTCTCTGGTTTCCTCTGGTTCTCTGGTTTCCTCTGGTTCTCTGGTTTCCTCTGGTTATCTGGTTTCCTCCTGGTTCTCTGGTTTCCTCTGGTTCTCTGGTTTCCTCTGGTTTCCTCCTGGTTCTCTAGTTTCCTCTGGTTCTCTGGTTTCCTCCTGGTTCTCTGGTTTCCTCTGGTTCTATGGTTTCCTCTGGTTCTCTGGTTTCCTCTGGTTCTCTGGTTTCCTCTGGTTCTCTGGTTTCCTCTGGTTCTCTGGTTTCCTCCTGGTTCTCTGATTTCCTCTGGTTCTCTGGTTTCCTCTGGTTCTCTGGTTTCCTCCTGGTTCTCTGGTTTCCTCTGGTTCCCTGGTTTCCTCTGGTTCTCTGGTTTCCTCTGGTTCTCTGGTTTCCTCCTGGTTCTCTGGTTTCCTCTGGTTCTCTGGTTTCCTCTGGTTCTCTGGTTTCCTCTGGTTCTCTGGTTTCCTCCTGGTTCTCTAGTTTCCTCTGGTTCTCTGGTTTCCTCTGGTTTCCTCCTGGTTCTCTGGTTTCCTCTGGTTCTCTGGTTTCCTCTGGTTCTCTGGTTTCCTCTGGTTCTCTGGTTTCCTCTGGTTCTCTGGTTTCCTCTGGTTCTCTAGTTTCCTCTGGTTCTCTGGTTTCCTCCTGGTTCTCTGGTTTCCTCCTGGTTCTCTGGTTTCCTCTGGTTCTCTAGTTTCCTCTGGTTCTCTAGTTACCTCTGGTTCTCTGGTTTCCTCTGGTTCTCTGGTTTCCTCTGGTTCTCTGGTTCTCTGGTTCTCTGGTTTCCTCTGGTTCTCTGGTTTCCTCTGGTTCTCTGGTTTCCTCTGGTTCTCTGGTTTCCTCTGGTTCTCTGGCTTCCTCTGGTTCTCTGGTTTCCTCCTGGTTCTCTGGTTTCCTCCTGGTTCTCTGGTTTCCTCTGGTTCTCTGGTTTCCTCTGGTTCTATGGTTTCCTCTGGTTCTCTGGTTTCCTCTGGTTCTCTGGTTTCCTCTGGTTCTCTGGTTTCCTCCTGGTTCTCTGGTTTCCTCTGGTTCTCTGGTTTCCTCTGGTTCTCTGGTTTCCTCCTGGTTCTCTGGTTTCCTCCTGGTTCTCTGGTTTCCTCCTGGTTCTCTGGTTTCCTCTGGTTCTCTGGTTTCCTCCTGGTTCTCTGGTTTCCTCTGGTTCTCTGGTTTCCTCTGGTTCTCTGGTTTCCTCCTGGTTCTCTGGTTTCCTCCTGGTTCTCTGGTTTCCTCTGGTTCTCTGGTTTTCTCTGGTTCTCTGGTTTCCTCTGGTTCTCTGGTTTCCTCTGGTTCTCTGGTTTCCTCTGGTTCTCTGGTTTCCTCCTGGTTCTCTGGTTTCCTCTGGTTCTCTGGTTTCCTCCTGGTTCTCTAGTTGCCTCTGGTTCTCTGGTTTCCTCTGGTTCTCTGGTTTCCTCCTGGTTCTCTGGTTTCCTCTGGTTCTCTGGTTTCCTCCTGGTTCTCTGGTTTCCTCCTGGTTCTCTGGTTTCCTCTGGTTCTCTGGCTTCCTCTGGTTCTCTGGTTTCCTCCTGGTTATCTGGTTTCCTCCTGGTTCTCTGGTTTCCTCTGGTTCTCTGGTTTCCTCTGGTTCTCTGGTTTCCTCTGGTTCTCTGGTTTCCTCTGGTTCTCTGGTTTCCTCTGGTTCTCTGGTTTCCTCTGGTTCTCTGGTTTCCTCTGGTTCTCTAGTTTCCTCCTGGTTCTCTGGTTTCATCTGGTTCTCTGGTTTCCTCTGGTTCTCTGGTTTCCTCTGGTTCTCTGGTTTCCTCCTGGTTCTCTGGTTTCCTCCTGGTTCTCTGGTTTCCTCTGGTTCTCTGGTTTCCTCTGGTTCTCTGGTTTCCTCCTGGTTCTCTGGTTTCCTCCTGGTTCTCTGGTTTCCTCCTGGTTCTCTGGTTTCCTCCTGGTTCTCTGGTTTCCTCTGGTTCTCTGGTTTCCTCCTGGTTCTCTGGTTTCCTCTGGTTCTCTGGTTTCCTCTGGTTCTCTGGTTTCCTCTGGATCTCTGGTTTCCTCCTGGTTCTCTGGTTTCCTCTGGTTCTCTGGTTTCCTCTGGTTCTCTGGTTTCCTCCTGGTTCTCTGGTTTCCTCTGGTTTTCTGGTTTCCTCTGGTTCTCTGGTTTCCTCTGGTTCTCTGGTTTCCTCTGGTTCTCTGGTTTCCTCTGGTTCTCTAGTTTCCTCTGGTTCTCTGGTTTTCTCTGGTTCTCTGGTTTCCTCTGGTTCTCTGGTTTCCTCCTGGTTCTCTGGTTTCCTCTGGTTCTCTGGTTTCCTCTGGTTTTCTGGTTTCCTCCTGGTTCTCTGGTTTCCTCTGGTTCTCTGGTTTCCTCCTGGTTCTCTGGTTTCCTCTGGTTCTCTGGTTTCCTCTGGTTCTCTGGTTTCATCTGGTTCTCTGGTTTCCTCTGGTTCTCTGGTTTCCTCCTGGTTCTCTGGTTTCCTCTGGTTCTCTGGTTTCCTCTGGTTTCCTCCTGGTTCTCTAGTTTCCTCTGGTTCTCTGGTTTCATCTGGTTCTCTGGTTTCCTCCTGGTTCTCTGGTTTCCTCTGGTTCTCTAGTTTCCTCTGGTTCTCTGGTTTCCTCCTGGTTCTCTGGTTTCCTCTGGTTCTCTGGTTTCCTCTGGTTCTCTGGTTTCCTCTGGTTCTCTGGTTTCCTCCTGGTTCTCTGGTTTCCTCTGGTTCCCTGGTTTCCTCTGGTTCTCTGGTTTCCTCTGGTTCTCTGGTTTCCTCCTGGTTCTCTGGTTTCCTCTGGTTCTCTGGTTTCCTCTGGTTCTCTGGTTTCCTCCTGGTTCTCTGGTTTCCTCTGGTTCTCTGGTTTCCTCTGGTTCTCTGGTTTCCTCTGGTTCTCTGGTTTCCTCCTGGTTCTCTAGTTTCCTCTGGTTCTCTGGTTTCCTCTGGTTTCCTCCTGGTTCTCTGGTTTCCTCTGGTTATCTGGTTTCCTCTGGTTCTCTGGTTTCCTCTGGTTCTCTGGTTTCCTCTGGTTCTCTGGTTTCCTCTGGTTCTCTGGTTTCCTCCTGGTTCTCTGGTTTCCTCTGGTTCTCTGGTTTCCTCTGGTTCTCTGGTTTCCTCTGGTTCTCTAGTTTCCTCTGGTTCTCTGGTTTCCTCCTGGTTCTCTGGTTTCCTCCTGGTTCTCTGGTTTCCTCTGGTTCTCTAGTTTCCTCTGGTTCTCTAGTTTCCTCTGGTTCTCTGGTTTCCTCTGGTTCTCTGGTTTCCTCTGGTTCTCTGGTTCTCTGGTTCTCTGGTTTCCTCTGGTTCTCTGGTTTCCTCTGGTTCTCTGGTTTCCTCTGGTTCTCTGGTTTCCTCTGGTTCTCTAGTTTCCTCTGGTTCTCTGGTTTTCTCTGGTTCTCTGGTTTCCTCTGGTTCTCTGGTTTCCTCCTGGTTCTCTGGTTTCCTCTGGTTCTCTGGTTTCCTCTGGTTTTCTGGTTTCCTCCTGGTTCTCTGGTTTCCTCTGGTTCTCTGGTTTCCTCCTGGTTCTCTGGTTTCCTCTGGTTCTCTGGTTTCCTCTGGTTCTCTGGTTTCATCTGGTTCTCTGGTTTCCTCTGGTTCTCTGGTTTCCTCCTGGTTCTCTGGTTTCCTCTGGTTCTCTGGTTTCCTCTGGTTTCCTCCTGGTTCTCTAGTTTCCTCTGGTTCTCTGGTTTCATCTGGTTCTCTGGTTTCCTCCTGGTTCTCTGGTTTCCTCCTGGTTCTCTGGTTTCCTCTGGTTCTCTAGTTTCCTCTGGTTCTCTAGTTTCCTCTGGTTCTCTGGTTTCCTCTGGTTCTCTGGTTTCCTCTGGTTCTCTGGTTCTCTGGTTCTCTGGTTTCCTCTGGTTCTCTGGTTTCCTCTGGTTCTCTGGTTTCCTCTGGTTCTCTGGTTTCCTCTGGTTCTCTAGTTTCCTCTGGTTCTCTGGTTTTCTCTGGTTCTCTGGTTTCCTCTGGTTCTCTGGTTTCCTCCTGGTTCTCTGGTTTCCTCTGGTTCTCTGGTTTCCTCTGGTTTTCTGGTTTCCTCCTGGTTCTCTGGTTTCCTCTGGTTCTCTGGTTTCCTCCTGGTTCTCTGGTTTCCTCTGGTTCTCTGGTTTCCTCTGGTTCTCTGGTTTCATCTGGTTCTCTGGTTTCCTCTGGTTCTCTGGTTTCCTCCTGGTTCTCTGGTTTCCTCTGGTTCTCTGGTTTCCTCTGGTTTCCTCCTGGTTCTCTAGTTTCCTCTGGTTCTCTGGTTTCATCTGGTTCTCTGGTTTCCTCCTGGTTCTCTGGTTTCCTCTGGTTCTCTAGTTTCCTCTGGTTCTCTGGTTTCCTCCTGGTTCTCTGGTTTCCTCTGGTTCTCTGGTTTCCTCTGGTTCTCTGGTTTCCTCTGGTTCTCTGGTTTCCTCTGGTTCTCTGGTTTCCTCCTGGTTCTCTGATTTCCTCTGGTTCTCTGGTTTCCTCTGGTTCTCTGGTTTCCTCCTGGTTCTCTGGTTTCCTCTGGTTCCCTGGTTTCCTCTGGTTCTCTGGTTTCCTCTGGTTCTCTGGTTTCCTCCTGGTTCTCTGGTTTCCTCTGGTTCTCTGGTTTCCTCTGGTTCTCTGGTTTCCTCCTGGTTCTCTGGTTTCCTCTGGTTCTCTGGTTTCCTCTGGTTCTCTGGTTTCCTCTGGTTCTCTGGTTTCCTCCTGGTTCTCTAGTTTCCTCTGGTTCTCTGGTTTCCTCTGGTTTCCTCCTGGTTCTCTGGTTTCCTCTGGTTATCTGGTTTCCTCTGGTTCTCTGGTTTCCTCTGGTTCTCTGGTTTCCTCTGGTTCTCTGGTTTCCTCTGGTTCTCTGGTTTCCTCCTGGTTCTCTGGTTTCCTCTGGTTCTCTGGTTTCCTCTGGTTCTCTGGTTTCCTCTGGTTCTCTAGTTTCCTCTGGTTCTCTGGTTTCCTCCTGGTTCTCTGGTTTCCTCCTGGTTCTCTGGTTTCCTCTGGTTCTCTAGTTTCCTCTGGTTCTCTAGTTTCCTCTGGTTCTCTGGTTTCCTCTGGTTCTCTGGTTTCCTCTGGTTCTCTGGTTCTCTGGTTCTCTGGTTTCCTCTGGTTCTCTGGTTTCCTCTGGTTCTCTGGTTTCCTCTGGTTCTCTGGTTTCCTCTGGTTCTCTGGCTTCCTCTGGTTCTCTGGTTTCCTCCTGGTTCTCTGGTTTCCTCCTGGTTCTCTGGTTTCCTCTGGTTCTCTGGTTTCCTCTGGTTCTCTGGTTTCCTCTGGTTCTCTGGTTTCCTCTGGTTCTCTGGTTTCCTCTGGTTCTCTAGTTTCCTCTGGTTCTCTGGTTTCCTCCTGGTTCTCTGGTTTCCTCTGGTTCTCTGGTTTCCTCTGGTTCTCTGGTTTCCTCCTGGTTCTCTGGTTTCCTCCTGGTTCTCTGGTTTCCTCCTGGTTCTCTGGTTTCCTCTGGTTCTCTGGTTTCCTCCTGGTTCTCTGGTTTCCTCTGGTTCTCTGGTTTCCTCTGGTTCTCTGGTTTCCTCTGGTTCTCTGGTTCTCTCATGGTTCTCTGGTTTCCTCTGGTTCTCTGGTTTCCTCAGGTTCTCTGGTTTCCTCTGGTTCTCTGGTTTCCTCTGGTTCTCTGGTTTCATCTGGTTCTCTGGTTTCCTCCTGGTTCTGTGGTTTCCTCTGGTTCTCTGGTTTCCTCCTGGTTCTCTGGTTTCCTCCTGGTTCTCTGGTTTCCTCTGGTTCTCTGGTTTCCTCTGGTTCTCTGGTTTCCTCTGGTTCTCTGGTTTCCTCTGGTTCTCTGGTTTCCTCTGGTTCTCTGGTTCTCTCATGGTTCTCTGGTTTCCTCTGGTTCTCTGGTTTCCTCAGGTTCTCTGGTTTCCTCTGGTTCTCTGGTTTCCTCTGGTTCTCTGGTTTCCTCTGGTTATCTGGTTTCCTCCTGGTTCTGTGGTTTCCTCCTGGTTCTCTGGTTTCCTCTGGTTCTCTGGTTTCCTCTGGTTCTCTGGTTTCCTCTGGTTCTCTGGTTCTCTCATGGTTCTCTGGTTTCCTCTGGTTCTCTGGTTTCCTCAGGTTCTCTGGTTTCCTCTGGTTCTCTGGTTTCCTCTGGTTCTCTGGTTTCATCTGGTTCTCTGGTTTCCTCCTGGTTCTGTGGTTTCCTCCTGGTTCTCTGGTTTCATCTGGTTCTTTGGTTTCCTCCTGGTTTTCTAGTTTCCTCCTGGTTCTCTGGTTTCCTCTGGTTCTCTGGTTTCCTCCTGGTTCTCTGGTTTCCTCTGGTTCTCTAGTTTCCTCCTGGTTCTCTAGTTTCCTCTGGTTCTCTGGTTTCCTCCTGGTTCTCTGGTTTCCTCTGGTTCTCTGGTTTCCTCTGGTTCTCTGGTTTCCTCCTGGTTCTCTGGTTTCCTCCTGGTTCTCTGGTTTCATCTGGTTCTCTGGTTTCCTCCTGGTTCTCTGGTTTCCTACTGGTTCTCTGGTTTCATCTGGTTCTCTGGTTTCCTCCTGGTTCTGTGGTTTCCTCCTGGTTCTCTGGTTTCATCTGGTTCTTTGGTTTCCTCCTGGTTTTCTAGTTTCCTCCTGGTTCTCTGGTTTCCTCTGGTTCTCTGGTTTCCTCCTGGTTCTCTGGTTTCCTCTGGTTCTCTAGTTTTCTCTGGTTCTCTAGTTTCCTCCTGGTTCTCTGGTTTCCTCTGGTTCTCTGGTTTCCTCTGGTTCTCTGGTTTCCTCTGGTTCTCTGGTTTCCTCTGGTTCTCTGGTTTCCTCCTGGTTATCTGGTTTCCTCCTGGTTCTCTGGTTTCCTCCTGGTTCTCTGGTTTCCTCTGGTTCTCTGGTTTCCTCCTGGTTCTCTGGTTTCCTCTGGTTCTCTGGTTTCCTCTGGTTCTCTGGTTTCCTCCTGGTTCTCTGGTTTCCTCCTGGTTCTCTGGTTTCCTCTGGTTCTCTGGTTTCCTCTGGTTCTCTGGTTTCCTCTGGTTCTCTGGTTTCCTCTGGTTCTCTGGTTTCCTCTGGTTCTCTGGTTCTCTCATGGTTCTCTGGTTTCCTCTGGTTCTCTGGTTTCCTCAGGTTCTCTGGTTTCCTCTGGTTCTCTGGTTTCCTCTGGTTCTCTGGTTTCCTCTGGTTATCTGGTTTCCTCCTGGTTCTGTGGTTCTCTCATGGTTCTCTGGTTTCCTCTGGTTCTCTGGTTTCCTCAGGTTCTCTGGTTTCCTCCTGGTTCTCTGGTTTCCTCTGGTTCTCTGGTTTCATCTGGTTCTCTGGTTTCCTCCTGGTTCTCTGGTTTCCTACTGGTTCTCTGGTTTCATCTGGTTCTCTGGTTTCCTCCTGGTTCTGTGGTTTCCTCCTGGTTCTCTGGTTTCATCTGGTTCTTTGGTTTCCTCCTGGTTTTCTAGTTTCCTCCTGGTTCTCTGGTTTCCTCTGGTTCTCTGGTTTCCTCCTGGTTCTCTGGTTTCCTCTGGTTCTCTAGTTTTCTCTGGTTCTCTAGTTTCCTCCTGGTTCTCTGGTTTCCTCTGGTTCTCTGGTTTCCTCTGGTTCTCTGGTTTCCTCTGGTTCTCTGGTTTCCTCTGGTTCTCTGGTTTCCTCCTGGTTATCTGGTTTCCTCCTGGTTCTCTGGTTTCCTCCTGGTTCTCTGGTTTCCTCTGGTTCTCTGGTTTCCTCCTGGTTCTCTGGTTTCCTCCTGGTTCTCTGGTTTCCTCTGGTTCTCTGGTTTCCTCTGGTTCTCTGGTTTCCTCTGGTTCTCTGGTTTCCTCTGGTTCTCTGGTTTCCTCTGGTTCTCTGGTTCTCTCATGGTTCTCTGGTTTCCTCTGGTTCTCTGGTTTCCTCAGGTTCTCTGGTTTCCTCTGGTTCTCTGGTTTCCTCTGGTTCTCTGGTTTCCTCTGGTTATCTGGTTTCCTCCTGGTTCTGTGGTTCTCTCATGGTTCTCTGGTTTCCTCTGGTTCTCTGGTTTCCTCAGGTTCTCTGGTTTCCTCTGGTTCTCTGGTTTCCTCTGGTTCTCTGGTTTCATCTGGTTCTCTGGTTTCCTCCTGGTTCTGTGGTTTCCTCCTGGTTCTCTGGTTTCATCTGGTTCTTTGGTTTCCTCCTGGTTTTCTAGTTTCCTCCTGGTTCTCTGGTTTCCTCTGGTTCTCTGGTTTCCTCCTGGTTCTCTGGTTTCCTCTGGTTCTCTAGTTTTCTCTGGTTCTCTAGTTTCCTCCTGGTTCTCTGGTTTCCTCTGGTTCTCTGGTTTCCTCTGGTTCTCTGGTTTCCTCTGGTTCTCTGGTTTCCTCTGGTTCTCTGGTGTCCTCCTGGTTCTCTGGTTTCCTCCTGGTTCTCTGGTTTCCTCCTGGTTCTCTGGTTTCCTCTGGTTCTCTGGTTTCCTCCTGGTTCTCTGGTTTCCTCTGGTTCTCTGGTTTCCTCTGGTTCTCTGGTTTCCTCCTGGTTCTCTGGTTTCCTCTGGTTCTCTGGTTTCCTCTGGTTCTCTGGTTTCCTCCTGGTTCTCTGGTTTCCTCTGGTTCTCTGGTTTCCTCCTGGTTCTCTGGTTTCCTCTGGTTCTCTGGTTTCCTCTGGTTCTCTGGTTTCCTCTGGTTCTCTGGTTTCCTCTGGTTATCTGGTTTCCTCCTGGTTCTCTGGTTTCCTCTGGTTCTCTGGTTTCCTCTGGTTTCCTCCTGGTTCTCTAGTTTCCTCTGGTTCTCTGGTTTCCTCCTGGTTCTCTGGTTTCCTCTGGTTCTATGGTTTCCTCTGGTTCTCTGGTTTCCTCTGGTTCTCTGGTTTCCTCTGGTTCTCTGGTTTCCTCTGGTTCTCTGGTTTCCTCCTGGTTCTCTGATTTCCTCTGGTTCTCTGGTTTCCTCTGGTTCTCTGGTTTCCTCCTGGTTCTCTGGTTTCCTCTGGTTCCCTGGTTTCCTCTGGTTCTCTGGTTTCCTCTGGTTCTCTGGTTTCCTCCTGGTTCTCTGGTTTCCTCTGGTTCTCTGGTTTCCTCTGGTTCTCTGGTTTCCTCTGGTTCTCTGGTTTCCTCCTGGTTCTCTAGTTTCCTCTGGTTCTCTGGTTTCCTCTGGTTTCTCTGGTTTCCTCTGGTTTCCTCCTGGTTCTCTGGTTTCCTCTGGTTCTCTGGTTTCCTCTGGTTCTCTGGTTTCCTCTGGTTCTCTGGTTTCCTCTGGTTCTCTGGTTTCCTCTGGTTCTCTGGTTTCCTCTGGTTCTCTAGTTTCCTCTGGTTCTCTGGTTTCCTCCTGGTTCTCTGGTTTCCTCCTGGTTCTCTGGTTTCCTCTGGTTCTCTAGTTTCCTCTGGTTCTC
This sequence comes from Notolepis coatsorum, assembly GCF_963971535.1. Lineage (NCBI taxonomy): Eukaryota > Metazoa > Chordata > Actinopteri > Aulopiformes > Paralepididae > Notolepis > Notolepis coatsorum. Next base: position 64,720 of record NW_028172342.1, read on the forward strand.
TAGTTTCCTCTGGTTCTCTGGTTTCCTCTGGTTCTCTGGTTTCCTCTGGTTCTCTGGTTCTCTGGTTCTCTGGTTTCCTCTGGTTCTCTGGTTTCCTCTGGTTCTCTGGTTTCCTCTGGTTCTCTGGTTTCCTCTGGTTCTCTGGCTTCCTCTGGTTCTCTGGTTTCCTCCTGGTTCTCTGGTTTCCTCCTGGTTCTCTGGTTTCCTCTGGTTCTCTGGTTTCCTCTGGTTCTATGGTTTCCTCTGGTTCTCTGGTTTCCTCCTGGTTCTCTGGTTTCCTCTGGTTCTCTGGTTTCCTCTGGTTTCCTCCTGGTTCTCTAGTTTCCTCTGGTTCTCTGGTTTCATCTGGTTCTCTGGTTTCCTCCTGGTTCTCTGGTTTCCTCTGGTTCTCTAGTTTCCTCTGGTTCTCTGGTTTCCTCCTGGTTCTCTGGTTTCCTCTGGTTTCCTCTGGTTCTCTGGTTTCCTCTGGTTCTCTGGTTTCCTCTGGTTCTCTGGTTTCCTCCTGGTTCTCTGATTTCCTCTGGTTCTCTGGTTTCCTCTGGTTCTCTGGTTTCCTCCTGGTTCTCTGGTTTCCTCTGGTTCCCTGGTTTCCTCTGGTTCTCTGGTTTCCTCTGGTTCTCTGGTTTCCTCCTGGTTCTCTGGTTTCCTCTGGTTCTCTGGTTTCCTCTGGTTCTCTGGTTTCCTCCTGGTTCTCTGGTTTCCTCTGGTTCTCTGGTTTCCTCTGGTTCTCTGGTTTCCTCTGGTTCTCTGGTTTCCTCCTGGTTCTCTAGTTTCCTCTGGTTCTCTGGTTTCCTCTGGTTTCCTCCTGGTTCTCTGGTTTCCTCTGGTTATCTGGTTTCCTCTGGTTCTCTGGTTTCCTCTGGTTCTCTGGTTTCCTCTGGTTCTCTGGTTTCCTCTGGTTCTCTGGTTTCCTCCTGGTTCTCTGGTTTCCTCTGGTTCTCTGGTTTCCTCTGGTTCTCTGGTTTCCTCTGGTTCTCTAGTTTCCTCTGGTTCTCTGGTTTCCTCCTGGTTCTCTGGTTTCCTCCTGGTTCTCTGGTTTCCTCTGGTTCTCTAGTTTCCTCTGGTTCTCTAGTTTCCTCTGGTTCTCTGGTTTCCTCTGGTTCTCTGGTTTCCTCTGGTTCTCTGGTTCTCTGGTTCTCTGGTTTCCTCTGGTTCTCTGGTTTCCTCTGGTTCTCTGGTTTCCTCTGGTTCTCTGGTTTCCTCTGGTTCTCTGGCTTCCTCTGGTTCTCTGGTTTCCTCCTGGTTCTCTGGTTTCCTCCTGGTTCTCTGGTTTCCTCTGGTTCTCTGGTTTCCTCTGGTTCTCTGGTTTCCTCTGGTTCTCTGGTTTCCTCTGGTTCTCTGGTTTCCTCTGGTTCTCTAGTTTCCTCTGGTTCTCTGGTTTCCTCCTGGTTCTCTGGTTTCCTCTGGTTCTCTGGTTTCCTCTGGTTATCTGGTTTCCTCCTGGTTCTCTGGTTTCCTCCTGGTTCTCTGGTTTCCTCCTGGTTCTCTGGTTTCCTCTGGTTCTCTGGTTTCCTCCTGGTTCTCTGGTTTCCTCTGGTTCTCTGGTTTCCTCTGGTTCTCTGGTTTCCTCTGGTTCTCTGGTTCTCTCATGGTTCTCTGGTTTCCTCTGGTTCTCTGGTTTCCTCAGGTTCTCTGGTTTCCTCTGGTTCTCTGGTTTCCTCTGGTTCTCTGGTTTCATCTGGTTCTCTGGTTTCCTCCTGGTTCTGTGGTTTCCTCTGGTTCTCTGGTTTCCTCCTGGTTCTCTGGTTTCCTCCTGGTTCTCTAGTTTCCTCTGGTTCTCTGGTTTCCTCCTGGTTCTCTGGTTTCCTCTGGTTCTCTGGTTTCCTCTGGTTCTCTGGTTTCCTCCTGGTTCTCTGGTTTCCTCCTGGTTCTCTGGTTTCCTCTGGTTCTCTGGTTTCCTCCTGGTTCTCTGGTTTCCTCTGGTTCTCTGGTTTCCTCTGGTTCTCTGGTTTCCTCTGGTTCTCTGGTTCTCTCATGGTTCTCTGGTTTCCTCTGGTTCTCTGGTTTCCTCAGGTTCTCTGGTTTCCTCTGGTTCTCTGGTTTCCTCTGGTTCTCTGGTTTCATCTGGTTCTCTGGTTTCCTCCTGGTTCTGTGGTTTCCTCTGGTTCTCTGGTTTCCTCCTGGTTCTCTGGTTTCCTCCTGGTTCTCTAGTTTCCTCTGGTTCTCTGGTTTCCTCCTGGTTCTCTGGTTTCCTCTGGTTCTCTGGTTTCCTCTGGTTCTCTGGTTTCCTCCTGGTTCTCTGGTTTCCTCCTGGTTCTCTGGTTTCATCTGGTTCTCTGGTTTCCTCCTGGTTCTCTGGTTTCCTACTGGTTCTCTGGTTTCATCTGGTTCTCTGGTTTCCTCCTGGTTCTGTGGTTTCCTCCTGGTTCTCTGGTTTCATCTGGTTCTTTGGTTTCCTCCTGGTTTTCTAGTTTCCTCCTGGTTCTCTGGTTTCCTCTGGTTCTCTGGTTTCCTCCTGGTTCTCTGGTTTCCTCTGGTTCTCTAGTTTTCTCTGGTTCTCTAGTTTCCTCCTGGTTCTCTGGTTTCCTCTGGTTCTCTGGTTTCCTCTGGTTCTCTGGTTTCCTCTGGTTCTCTGGTTTCCTCTGGTTCTCTGGTTTCCTCCTGGTTATCTGGTTTCCTCCTGGTTCTCTGGTTTCCTCCTGGTTCTCTGGTTTCCTCTGGTTCTCTGGTTTCCTCCTGGTTCTCTGGTTTCCTCTGGTTCTCTGGTTTCCTCTGGTTCTCTGGTTTCCTCCTGGTTCTCTGGTTTCCTCCTGGTTCTCTGGTTTCCTCTGGTTCTCTGGTTTCCTCTGGTTCTCTGGTTTCCTCTGGTTCTCTGGTTTCCTCTGGTTCTCTGGTTTCCTCTGGTTCTCTGGTTCTCTCATGGTTCTCTGGTTTCCTCTGGTTCTCTGGTTTCCTCAGGTTCTCTGGTTTCCTCTGGTTCTCTGGTTTCCTCTGGTTCTCTGGTTTCCTCTGGTTATCTGGTTTCCTCCTGGTTCTGTGGTTCTCTCATGGTTCTCTGGTTTCCTCTGGTTCTCTGGTTTCCTCAGGTTCTCTGGTTTCCTCCTGGTTCTCTGGTTTCCTCTGGTTCTCTGGTTTCATCTGGTTCTCTGGTTTCCTCCTGGTTCTCTGGTTTCCTACTGGTTCTCTGGTTTCATCTGGTTCTCTGGTTTCCTCCTGGTTCTGTGGTTTCCTCCTGGTTCTCTGGTTTCATCTGGTTCTTTGGTTTCCTCCTGGTTTTCTAGTTTCCTCCTGGTTCTCTGGTTTCCTCTGGTTCTCTGGTTTCCTCCTGGTTCTCTGGTTTCCTCTGGTTCTCTAGTTTTCTCTGGTTCTCTAGTTTCCTCCTGGTTCTCTGGTTTCCTCTGGTTCTCTGGTTTCCTCTGGTTCTCTGGTTTCCTCTGGTTCTCTGGTTTCCTCTGGTTCTCTGGTTTCCTCCTGGTTATCTGGTTTCCTCCTGGTTCTCTGGTTTCCTCCTGGTTCTCTGGTTTCCTCTGGTTCTCTGGTTTCCTCCTGGTTCTCTGGTTTCCTCCTGGTTCTCTGGTTTCCTCTGGTTCTCTGGTTTCCTCTGGTTCTCTGGTTTCCTCTGGTTCTCTGGTTTCCTCTGGTTCTCTGGTTTCCTCTGGTTCTCTGGTTCTCTCATGGTTCTCTGGTTTCCTCTGGTTCTCTGGTTTCCTCAGGTTCTCTGGTTTCCTCTGGTTCTCTGGTTTCCTCTGGTTCTCTGGTTTCCTCTGGTTATCTGGTTTCCTCCTGGTTCTGTGGTTCTCTCATGGTTCTCTGGTTTCCTCTGGTTCTCTGGTTTCCTCAGGTTCTCTGGTTTCCTCTGGTTCTCTGGTTTCCTCTGGTTCTCTGGTTTCATCTGGTTCTCTGGTTTCCTCCTGGTTCTGTGGTTTCCTCCTGGTTCTCTGGTTTCATCTGGTTCTTTGGTTTCCTCCTGGTTTTCTAGTTTCCTCCTGGTTCTCTGGTTTCCTCTGGTTCTCTGGTTTCCTCCTGGTTCTCTGGTTTCCTCTGGTTCTCTAGTTTTCTCTGGTTCTCTAGTTTCCTCCTGGTTCTCTGGTTTCCTCTGGTTCTCTGGTTTCCTCTGGTTCTCTGGTTTCCTCTGGTTCTCTGGTTTCCTCTGGTTCTCTGGTGTCCTCCTGGTTCTCTGGTTTCCTCCTGGTTCTCTGGTTTCCTCCTGGTTCTCTGGTTTCCTCTGGTTCTCTGGTTTCCTCCTGGTTCTCTGGTTTCCTCTGGTTCTCTGGTTTCCTCTGGTTCTCTGGTTTCCTCCTGGTTCTCTGGTTTCCTCTGGTTCTCTGGTTTCCTCTGGTTCTCTGGTTTCCTCCTGGTTCTCTGGTTTCCTCTGGTTCTCTGGTTTCCTCCTGGTTCTCTGGTTTCCTCTGGTTCTCTGGTTTCCTCTGGTTCTCTGGTTTCCTCTGGTTCTCTGGTTTCCTCTGGTTATCTGGTTTCCTCCTGGTTCTCTGGTTTCCTCTGGTTCTCTGGTTTCCTCTGGTTTCCTCCTGGTTCTCTAGTTTCCTCTGGTTCTCTGGTTTCCTCCTGGTTCTCTGGTTTCCTCTGGTTCTATGGTTTCCTCTGGTTCTCTGGTTTCCTCTGGTTCTCTGGTTTCCTCTGGTTCTCTGGTTTCCTCTGGTTCTCTGGTTTCCTCCTGGTTCTCTGATTTCCTCTGGTTCTCTGGTTTCCTCTGGTTTCCTCCTGGTTCTCTAGTTTCCTCTGGTTCTCTGGTTTCATCTGGTTCTCTGGTTTCCTCCTGGTTCTCTGGTTTCCTCTGGTTCTCTAGTTTCCTCTGGTTCTCTGGTTTCCTCCTGGTTCTCTGGTTTCCTCTGGTTCTCTGGTTTCCTCTGGTTCTCTGGTTTCCTCTGGTTCTCTGGTTTCCTCCTGGTTCTCTGGTTTCCTCTGGTTCCCTGGTTTCCTCTGGTTCTCTGGTTTCCTCTGGTTCTCTGGTTTCCTCCTGGTTCTCTGGTTTCCTCTGGTTCTCTGGTTTCCTCTGGTTCTCTGGTTTCCTCCTGGTTCTCTGGTTTCCTCTGGTTCTCTGGTTTCCTCTGGTTCTCTGGTTTCCTCTGGTTCTCTGGTTTCCTCCTGGTTCTCTAGTTTCCTCTGGTTCTCTGGTTTCCTCTGGTTTCCTCCTGGTTCTCTGGTTTCCTCTGGCTATCTGGTTTCCTCTGGTTCTCTGGTTTCCTCTGGTTCTCTGGTTTCCTCTGGTTCTCTGGTTTCCTCTGGTTCTCTGGTTTCCTCCTGGTTCTCTGGTTTCCTCTGGTTCTCTGGTTTCCTCTGGTTCTCTGGTTTCCTCTGGTTCTCTAGTTTCCTCTGGTTCTCTGGTTTCCTCCTGGTTCTCTGGTTTCCTCCTGGTTCTCTGGTTTCCTCTGGTTCTCTAGTTTCCTCTGGTTCTCTAGTTTCCTCTGGTTCTCTGGTTTCCTCTGGTTCTCTGGTTTCCTCTGGTTCTCTGGTTCTCTGGTTCTCTGGTTTCCTCTGGTTCTCTGGTTTCCTCTGGTTCTCTGGTTTCCTCTGGTTCTCTGGTTTCCTCTGGTTCTCTAGTTTCCTCTGGTTCTCTGGTTTTCTCTGGTTCTCTGGTTTCCTCTGGTTCTCTGGTTTCCTCCTGGTTCTCTGGTTTCCTCTGGTTCTCTGGTTTCCTCTGGTTTTCTGGTTTCCTCCTGGTTCTCTGGTTTCCTCTGGTTCTCTGGTTTCCTCCTGGTTCTCTGGTTTCCTCTGGTTCTCTGGTTTCCTCTGGTTCTCTGGTTTCATCTGGTTCTCTGGTTTCCTCTGGTTCTCTGGTTTCCTCCTGGTTCTCTGGTTTCCTCTGGTTCTCTGGTTTCCTCTGGTTTCCTCCTGGTTCTCTAGTTTCCTCTGGTTCTCTGGTTTCATCTGGTTCTCTGGTTTCCTCCTGGTTCTCTGGTTTCCTCTGGTTCTCTAGTTTCCTCTGGTTCTCTGGTTTCCTCCTGGTTCTCTGGTTTCCTCTGGTTCTCTGGTTTCCTCTGGTTCTCTGGTTTCCTCTGGTTCTCTGGTTTCCTCTGGTTCTCTGGTTTCCTCCTGGTTCTCTGATTTCCTCTGGTTCTCTGGTTTCCTCTGGTTCTCTGGTTTCCTCCTGGTTCTCTGGTTTCCTCTGGTTCCCTGGTTTCCTCTGGTTCTCTGGTTTCCTCTGGTTCTCTGGTTTCCTCCTGGTTCTCTGGTTTCCTCTGGTTCTCTGGTTTCCTCTGGTTCTCTGGTTTCCTCCTGGTTCTCTGGTTTCCTCTGGTTCTCTGGTTTCCTCTGGTTCTCTGGTTTCCTCTGGTTCTCTGGTTTCCTCCTGGTTCTCTAGTTTCCTCTGGTTCTCTGGTTTCCTCTGGTTTCCTCCTGGTTCTCTGGTTTCCTCTGGTTATCTGGTTTCCTCTGGTTCTCTGGTTTCCTCTGGTTCTCTGGTTTCCTCTGGTTCTCTGGTTTCCTCTGGTTCTCTGGTTTCCTCCTGGTTCTCTGGTTTCCTCTGGTTCTCTGGTTTCCTCTGGTTCTCTGGTTTCCTCTGGTTCTCTAGTTTCCTCTGGTTCTCTGGTTTCCTCCTGGTTCTCTGGTTTCCTCCTGGTTCTCTGGTTTCCTCTGGTTCTCTAGTTTCCTCTGGTTCTCTAGTTTCCTCTGGTTCTCTGGTTTCCTCTGGTTCTCTGGTTTCCTCTGGTTCTCTGGTTCTCTGGTTCTCTGGTTTCCTCTGGTTCTCTGGTTTCCTCTGGTTCTCTGGTTTCCTCTGGTTCTCTGGTTTCCTCTGGTTCTCTGGCTTCCTCTGGTTCTCTGGTTTCCTCCTGGTTCTCTGGTTTCCTCCTGGTTCTCTGGTTTCCTCTGGTTCTCTGGTTTCCTCTGGTTCTCTGGTTTCCTCTGGTTCTCTGGTTTCCTCTGGTTCTCTGGTTTCCTCTGGTTCTCTAGTTTCCTCTGGTTCTCTGGTTTCCTCCTGGTTCTCTGGTTTCCTCTGGTTCTCTGGTTTCCTCTGGTTCTCTGGTTTCCTCCTGGTTCTCTGGTTTCCTCCTGGTTCTCTGGTTTCCTCCTGGTTCTCTGGTTTCCTCTGGTTCTCTGGTTTCCTCCTGGTTCTCTGGTTTCCTCTGGTTCTCTGGTTTCCTCTGGTTCTCTGGTTTCCTCTGGTTCTCTGGTTCTCTCATGGTTCTCTGGTTTCCTCTGGTTCTCTGGTTTCCTCAGGTTCTCTGGTTTCCTCTGGTTCTCTGGTTTCCTCTGGTTCTCTGGTTTCATCTGGTTCTCTGGTTTCCTCCTGGTTCTGTGGTTTCCTCTGGTTCTCTGGTTTCCTCCTGGTTCTCTGGTTTCCTCCTGGTTCTCTGGTTTCCTCTGGTTCTCTGGTTTCCTCTGGTTCTCTGGTTTCCTCTGGTTCTCTGGTTTCCTCTGGTTCTCTGGTTTCCTCTGGTTCTCTGGTTCTCTCATGGTTCTCTGGTTTCCTCTGGTTCTCTGGTTTCCTCAGGTTCTCTGGTTTCCTCTGGTTCTCTGGTTTCCTCTGGTTCTCTGGTTTCCTCTGGTTATCTGGTTTCCTCCTGGTTCTGTGGTTTCCTCCTGGTTCTCTGGTTTCCTCTGGTTCTCTGGTTTCCTCTGGTTCTCTGGTTTCCTCTGGTTCTCTGGTTCTCTCATGGTTCTCTGGTTTCCTCTGGTTCTCTGGTTTCCTCAGGTTCTCTGGTTTCCTCTGGTTCTCTGGTTTCCTCTGGTTCTCTGGTTTCATCTGGTTCTCTGGTTTCCTCCTGGTTCTGTGGTTTCCTCCTGGTTCTCTGGTTTCATCTGGTTCTTTGGTTTCCTCCTGGTTTTCTAGTTTCCTCCTGGTTCTCTGGTTTCCTCTGGTTCTCTGGTTTCCTCCTGGTTCTCTGGTTTCCTCTGGTTCTCTAGTTTCCTCCTGGTTCTCTAGTTTCCTCTGGTTCTCTGGTTTCCTCCTGGTTCTCTGGTTTCCTCTGGTTCTCTGGTTTCCTCTGGTTCTCTGGTTTCCTCCTGGTTCTCTGGTTTCCTCCTGGTTCTCTGGTTTCATCTGGTTCTCTGGTTTCCTCCTGGTTCTCTGGTTTCCTACTGGTTCTCTGGTTTCATCTGGTTCTCTGGTTTCCTCCTGGTTCTGTGGTTTCCTCCTGGTTCTCTGGTTTCATCTGGTTCTTTGGTTTCCTCCTGGTTTTCTAGTTTCCTCCTGGTTCTCTGGTTTCCTCTGGTTCTCTGGTTTCCTCCTGGTTCTCTGGTTTCCTCTGGTTCTCTAGTTTTCTCTGGTTCTCTAGTTTCCTCCTGGTTCTCTGGTTTCCTCTGGTTCTCTGGTTTCCTCTGGTTCTCTGGTTTCCTCTGGTTCTCTGGTTTCCTCTGGTTCTCTGGTTTCCTCCTGGTTATCTGGTTTCCTCCTGGTTCTCTGGTTTCCTCCTGGTTCTCTGGTTTCCTCTGGTTCTCTGGTTTCCTCCTGGTTCTCTGGTTTCCTCTGGTTCTCTGGTTTCCTCTGGTTCTCTGGTTTCCTCCTGGTTCTCTGGTTTCCTCCTGGTTCTCTGGTTTCCTCTGGTTCTCTGGTTTCCTCTGGTTCTCTGGTTTCCTCTGGTTCTCTGGTTTCCTCTGGTTCTCTGGTTTCCTCTGGTTCTCTGGTTCTCTCATGGTTCTCTGGTTTCCTCTGGTTCTCTGGTTTCCTCAGGTTCTCTGGTTTCCTCTGGTTCTCTGGTTTCCTCTGGTTCTCTGGTTTCCTCTGGTTATCTGGTTTCCTCCTGGTTCTGTGGTTCTCTCATGGTTCTCTGGTTTCCTCTGGTTCTCTGGTTTCCTCAGGTTCTCTGGTTTCCTCCTGGTTCTCTGGTTTCCTCAGGTTCTCTGGTTTCCTCTGGTTCTCTGGTTTCCTCTGGTTCTCTGGTTTCATCTGGTTCTCTGGTTTCCTCCTGGTTCTGTGGTTTCCTCTGGTTCTCTGGTTTCCTCCTGGTTCTCTGGTTTCCTCCTGGTTCTCTAGTTTCCTCTGGTTCTCTGGTTTCCTCCTGGTTCTCTGGTTTCCTCTGGTTCTCTGGTTTCCTCTGGTTCTCTGGTTTCCTCCTGGTTCTCTGGTTTCCTCCTGGTTCTCTGGTTTCATCTGGTTCTCTGGTTTCCTCCTGGTTCTCTGGTTTCCTACTGGTTCTCTGGTTTCATCTGGTTCTCTGGTTTCCTCCTGGTTCTGTGGTTTCCTCCTGGTTCTCTGGTTTCATCTGGTTCTTTGGTTTCCTCCTGGTTTTCTAGTTTCCTCCTGGTTCTCTGGTTTCCTCTGGTTCTCTGGTTTCCTCCTGGTTCTCTGGTTTCCTCTGGTTCTCTAGTTTTCTCTGGTTCTCTAGTTTCCTCCTGGTTCTCTGGTTTCCTCTGGTTCTCTGGTTTCCTCTGGTTCTCTGGTTTCCTCTGGTTCTCTGGTTTCCTCTGGTTATCTGGTTTCCTCCTGGTTATCTGGTTTCCTCCTGGTTCTCTGGTTTCCTCCTGGTTCTCTGGTTTCCTCTGGTTCTCTGGTTTCCTCCTGGTTCTCTGGTTTCCTCTGGTTCTCTGGTTTCCTCTGGTTCTCTGGTTTCCTCCTGGTTCTCTGGTTTCCTCCTGGTTCTCTGGTTTCCTCTGGTTCTCTGGTTTCCTCCTGGTTCTCTGGTTTCCTCAGGTTCTCTGGTTTCCTCTGGTTCTCTGGTTTCCTCTGGTTCTCTGGTTTCATCTGGTTCTCTGGTTTCCTCCTGGTTCTGTGGTTTCCTCTGGTTCTCTGGTTTCCTCCTGGTTCTCTGGTTTCCTCCTGGTTCTCTAGTTTCCTCTGGTTCTCTGGTTTCCTCCTGGTTCTCTGGTTTCCTCTGGTTCTCTGGTTTCCTCTGGTTCTCTGGTTTCCTCCTGGTTCTCTGGTTTCCTCCTGGTTCTCTGGTTTCATCTGGTTCTCTGGTTTCCTCCTGGTTCTCTGGTTTCCTACTGGTTCTCTGGTTTCATCTGGTTCTCTGGTTTCCTCCTGGTTCTGTGGTTTCCTCCTGGTTCTCTGGTTTCATCTGGTTCTTTGGTTTCCTCCTGGTTTTCTAGTTTCCTCCTGGTTCTCTGGTTTCCTCTGGTTCTCTGGTTTCCTCCTGGTTCTCTGGTTTCCTCTGGTTCTCTAGTTTTCTCTGGTTCTCTAGTTTCCTCCTGGTTCTCTGGTTTCCTCTGGTTCTCTGGTTTCCTCTGGTTCTCTGGTTTCCTCTGGTTCTCTGGTTTCCTCTGGTTCTCTGGTTTCCTCCTGGTTATCTGGTTTCCTCCTGGTTCTCTGGTTTCCTCCTGGTTCTCTGGTTTCCTCTGGTTCTCTGGTTTCCTCCTGGTTCTCTGGTTTCCTCTGGTTCTCTGGTTTCCTCTGGTTCTCTGGTTTCCTCCTGGTTCTCTGGTTTCCTCCTGGTTCTCTGGTTTCCTCTGGTTCTCTGGTTTCCTCTGGTTCTCTGGTTTCCTCTGGTTCTCTGGTTTCCTCTGGTTCTCTGGTTTCCTCTGGTTCTCTGGTTCTCTCATGGTTCTCTGGTTTCCTCTGGTTCTCTGGTTTCCTCAGGTTCTCTGGTTTCCTCTGGTTCTCTGGTTTCCTCTGGTTCTCTGGTTTCCTCTGGTTATCTGGTTTCCTCCTGGTTCTGTGGTTCTCTCATGGTTCTCTGGTTTCCTCTGGTTCTCTGGTTTCCTCAGGTTCTCTGGTTTCCTCCTGGTTCTCTGGTTTCCTCTGGTTCTCTGGTTTCATCTGGTTCTCTGGTTTCCTCCTGGTTCTCTGGTTTCCTACTGGTTCTCTGGTTTCATCTGGTTCTCTGGTTTCCTCCTGGTTCTGTGGTTTCCTCCTGGTTCTCTGGTTTCATCTGGTTCTTTGGTTTCCTCCTGGTTTTCTAGTTTCCTCCTGGTTCTCTGGTTTCCTCTGGTTCTCTGGTTTCCTCCTGGTTCTCTGGTTTCCTCTGGTTCTCTAGTTTTCTCTGGTTCTCTAGTTTCCTCCTGGTTCTCTGGTTTCCTCTGGTTCTCTGGTTTCCTCTGGTTCTCTGGTTTCCTCTGGTTCTCTGGTTTCCTCTGGTTCTCTGGTTTCCTCCTGGTTATCTGGTTTCCTCCTGGTTCTCTGGTTTCCTCCTGGTTCTCTGGTTTCCTCTGGTTCTCTGGTTTCCTCCTGGTTCTCTGGTTTCCTCCTGGTTCTCTGGTTTCCTCTGGTTCTCTGGTTTCCTCTGGTTCTCTGGTTTCCTCTGGTTCTCTGGTTTCCTCTGGTTCTCTGGTTTCCTCTGGTTCTCTGGTTCTCTCATGGTTCTCTGGTTTCCTCTGGTTCTCTGGTTTCCTCAGGTTCTCTGGTTTCCTCTGGTTCTCTGGTTTCCTCTGGTTCTCTGGTTTCCTCTGGTTATCTGGTTTCCTCCTGGTTCTGTGGTTCTCTCATGGTTCTCTGGTTTCCTCTGGTTCTCTGGTTTCCTCAGGTTCTCTGGTTTCCTCTGGTTCTCTGGTTTCCTCTGGTTCTCTGGTTTCATCTGGTTCTCTGGTTTCCTCCTGGTTCTGTGGTTTCCTCCTGGTTCTCTGGTTTCATCTGGTTCTTTGGTTTCCTCCTGGTTTTCTAGTTTCCTCCTGGTTCTCTGGTTTCCTCTGGTTCTCTGGTTTCCTCCTGGTTCTCTGGTTTCCTCTGGTTCTCTAGTTTTCTCTGGTTCTCTAGTTTCCTCCTGGTTCTCTGGTTTCCTCTGGTTCTCTGGTTTCCTCTGGTTCTCTGGTTTCCTCTGGTTCTCTGGTTTCCTCTGGTTCTCTGGTGTCCTCCTGGTTCTCTGGTTTCCTCCTGGTTCTCTGGTTTCCTCCTGGTTCTCTGGTTTCCTCTGGTTCTCTGGTTTCCTCCTGGTTCTCTGGTTTCCTCTGGTTCTCTGGTTTCCTCTGGTTCTCTGGTTTCCTCCTGGTTCTCTGGTTTCCTCTGGTTCTCTGGTTTCCTCTGGTTCTCTGGTTTCCTCCTGGTTCTCTGGTTTCCTCTGGTTCTCTGGTTTCCTCCTGGTTCTCTGGTTTCCTCTGGTTCTCTGGTTTCCTCTGGTTCTCTGGTTTCCTCTGGTTCTCTGGTTTCCTCTGGTTATCTGGTTTCCTCCTGGTTCTCTGGTTTCCTCTGGTTCTCTGGTTTCCTCTGGTTTCCTCCTGGTTCTCTAGTTTCCTCTGGTTCTCTGGTTTCCTCCTGGTTCTCTGGTTTCCTCTGGTTCTATGGTTTCCTCTGGTTCTCTGGTTTCCTCTGGTTCTCTGGTTTCCTCTGGTTCTCTGGTTTCCTCTGGTTCTCTGGTTTCCTCCTGGTTCTCTGATTTCCTCTGGTTCTCTGGTTTCCTCTGGTTTCCTCCTGGTTCTCTAGTTTCCTCTGGTTCTCTGGTTTCATCTGGTTCTCTGGTTTCCTCCTGGTTCTCTGGTTTCCTCTGGTTCTCTAGTTTCCTCTGGTTCTCTGGTTTCCTCCTGGTTCTCTGGTTTCCTCTGGTTCTCTGGTTTCCTCTGGTTCTCTGGTTTCCTCTGGTTCTCTGGTTTCCTCCTGGTTCTCTGGTTTCCTCTGGTTCCCTGGTTTCCTCTGGTTCTCTGGTTTCCTCTGGTTCTCTGGTTTCCTCTCTGGTTTCCTCTGGTTCTCTGGTTTCCTCTGGTTCTCTGGTTTCCTCCTGGTTCTCTGGTTTCCTCTGGTTCTCTGGTTTCCTCTGGTTCTCTGGTTTCCTCTGGTTCTCTGGTTTCCTCCTGGTTCTCTAGTTTCCTCTGGTTCTCTGGTTTCCTCTGGTTTCCTCCTGGTTCTCTGGTTTCCTCTGGTTATCTGGTTTCCTCTGGTTCTCTGGTTTCCTCTGGTTCTCTGGTTTCCTCTGGTTCTCTGGTTTCCTCTGGTTCTCTGGTTTCCTCCTGGTTCTCTGGTTTCCTCTGGTTCTCTGGTTTCCTCTGGTTCTCTGGTTTCCTCTGGTTCTCTAGTTTCCTCTGGTTCTCTGGTTTCCTCCTGGTTCTCTGGTTTCCTCCTGGTTCTCTGGTTTCCTCTGGTTCTCTAGTTTCCTCTGGTTCTCTAGTTTCCTCTGGTTCTCTGGTTTCCTCTGGTTCTCTGGTTTCCTCTGGTTCTCTGGTTCTCTGGTTCTCTGGTTTCCTCTGGTTCTCTGGTTTCCTCTGGTTCTCTGGTTTCCTCTGGTTCTCTGGTTTCCTCTGGTTCTCTAGTTTCCTCTGGTTCTCTGGTTTTCTCTGGTTCTCTGGTTTCCTCTGGTTCTCTGGTTTCCTCCTGGTTCTCTGGTTTCCTCTGGTTCTCTGGTTTCCTCTGGTTTTCTGGTTTCCTCCTGGTTCTCTGGTTTCCTCTGGTTCTCTGGTTTCCTCCTGGTTCTCTGGTTTCCTCTGGTTCTCTGGTTTCCTCTGGTTCTCTGGTTTCATCTGGTTCTCTGGTTTCCTCTGGTTCTCTGGTTTCCTCCTGGTTCTCTGGTTTCCTCTGGTTCTCTGGTTTCCTCTGGTTTCCTCCTGGTTCTCTAGTTTCCTCTGGTTCTCTGGTTTCATCTGGTTCTCTGGTTTCCTCCTGGTTCTCTGGTTTCCTCTGGTTCTCTAGTTTCCTCTGGTTCTCTGGTTTCCTCCTGGTTCTCTGGTTTCCTCTGGTTCTCTGGTTTCCTCTGGTTCTCTGGTTTCCTCTGGTTCTCTGGTTTCCTCTGGTTCTCTGGTTTCCTCCTGGTTCTCTGATTTCCTCTGGTTCTCTGGTTTCCTCTGGTTCTCTGGTTTCCTCCTGGTTCTCTGGTTTCCTCTGGTTCCCTGGTTTCCTCTGGTTCTCTGGTTTCCTCTGGTTCTCTGGTTTCCTCCTGGTTCTCTGGTTTCCTCTGGTTCTCTGGTTTCCTCTGGTTCTCTGGTTTCCTCCTGGTTCTCTGGTTTCCTCTGGTTCTCTGGTTTCCTCTGGTTCTCTGGTTTCCTCTGGTTCTCTGGTTTCCTCCTGGTTCTCTAGTTTCCTCTGGTTCTCTGGTTTCCTCTGGTTTCCTCCTGGTTCTCTGGTTTCCTCTGGTTATCTGGTTTCCTCTGGTTCTCTGGTTTCCTCTGGTTCTCTGGTTTCCTCTGGTTCTCTGGTTTCCTCTGGTTCTCTGGTTTCCTCCTGGTTCTCTGGTTTCCTCTGGTTCTCTGGTTTCCTCTGGTTCTCTGGTTTCCTCTGGTTCTCTAGTTTCCTCTGGTTCTCTGGTTTCCTCCTGGTTCTCTGGTTTCCTCCTGGTTCTCTGGTTTCCTCTGGTTCTCTAGTTTCCTCTGGTTCTCTAGTTTCCTCTGGTTCTCTGGTTTCCTCTGGTTCTCTGGTTTCCTCTGGTTCTCTGGTTCTCTGGTTCTCTGGTTTCCTCTGGTTCTCTGGTTTCCTCTGGTTCTCTGGTTTCCTCTGGTTCTCTGGTTTCCTCTGGTTCTCTGGCTTCCTCTGGTTCTCTGGTTTCCTCCTGGTTCTCTGGTTTCCTCCTGGTTCTCTGGTTTCCTCTGGTTCTCTGGTTTCCTCTGGTTCTCTGGTTTCCTCTGGTTCTCTGGTTTCCTCTGGTTCTCTGGTTTCCTCTGGTTCTCTAGTTTCCTCTGGTTCTCTGGTTTCCTCCTGGTTCTCTGGTTTCCTCTGGTTCTCTGGTTTCCTCTGGTTCTCTGGTTTCCTCCTGGTTCTCTGGTTTCCTCCTGGTTCTCTGGTTTCCTCCTGGTTCTCTGGTTTCCTCTGGTTCTCTGGTTTCCTCCTGGTTCTCTGGTTTCCTCTGGTTCTCTGGTTTCCTCTGGTTCTCTGGTTTCCTCTGGTTCTCTGGTTCTCTCATGGTTCTCTGGTTTCCTCTGGTTCTCTGGTTTCCTCAGGTTCTCTGGTTTCCTCTGGTTCTCTGGTTTCCTCTGGTTCTCTGGTTTCATCTGGTTCTCTGGTTTCCTCCTGGTTCTGTGGTTTCCTCTGGTTCTCTGGTTTCCTCCTGGTTCTCTGGTTTCCTCCTGGTTCTCTGGTTTCCTCTGGTTCTCTGGTTTCCTCTGGTTCTCTGGTTTCCTCTGGTTCTCTGGTTTCCTCTGGTTCTCTGGTTTCCTCTGGTTCTCTGGTTCTCTCATGGTTCTCTGGTTTCCTCTGGTTCTCTGGTTTCCTCAGGTTCTCTGGTTTCCTCTGGTTCTCTGGTTTCCTCTGGTTCTCTGGTTTCCTCTGGTTATCTGGTTTCCTCCTGGTTCTGTGGTTTCCTCCTGGTTCTCTGGTTTCCTCTGGTTCTCTGGTTTCCTCTGGTTCTCTGGTTTCCTCTGGTTCTCTGGTTCTCTCATGGTTCTCTGGTTTCCTCTGGTTCTCTGGTTTCCTCAGGTTCTCTGGTTTCCTCTGGTTCTCTGGTTTCCTCTGGTTCTCTGGTTTCATCTGGTTCTCTGGTTTCCTCCTGGTTCTGTGGTTTCCTCCTGGTTCTCTGGTTTCATCTGGTTCTTTGGTTTCCTCCTGGTTTTCTAGTTTCCTCCTGGTTCTCTGGTTTCCTCTGGTTCTCTGGTTTCCTCCTGGTTCTCTGGTTTCCTCTGGTTCTCTAGTTTCCTCCTGGTTCTCTAGTTTCCTCTGGTTCTCTGGTTTCCTCCTGGTTCTCTGGTTTCCTCTGGTTCTCTGGTTTCCTCTGGTTCTCTGGTTTCCTCCTGGTTCTCTGGTTTCCTCCTGGTTCTCTGGTTTCATCTGGTTCTCTGGTTTCCTCCTGGTTCTCTGGTTTCCTACTGGTTCTCTGGTTTCATCTGGTTCTCTGGTTTCCT
This sequence comes from Notolepis coatsorum, assembly GCF_963971535.1. Lineage (NCBI taxonomy): Eukaryota > Metazoa > Chordata > Actinopteri > Aulopiformes > Paralepididae > Notolepis > Notolepis coatsorum. The sequence continues at coordinate 80,248 of NW_028172342.1, forward strand.
CCTGGTTCTGTGGTTTCCTCCTGGTTCTCTGGTTTCATCTGGTTCTTTGGTTTCCTCCTGGTTTTCTAGTTTCCTCCTGGTTCTCTGGTTTCCTCTGGTTCTCTGGTTTCCTCCTGGTTCTCTGGTTTCCTCTGGTTCTCTAGTTTTCTCTGGTTCTCTAGTTTCCTCCTGGTTCTCTGGTTTCCTCTGGTTCTCTGGTTTCCTCTGGTTCTCTGGTTTCCTCTGGTTCTCTGGTTTCCTCTGGTTCTCTGGTTTCCTCCTGGTTATCTGGTTTCCTCCTGGTTCTCTGGTTTCCTCCTGGTTCTCTGGTTTCCTCTGGTTCTCTGGTTTCCTCCTGGTTCTCTGGTTTCCTCTGGTTCTCTGGTTTCCTCTGGTTCTCTGGTTTCCTCCTGGTTCTCTGGTTTCCTCCTGGTTCTCTGGTTTCCTCTGGTTCTCTGGTTTCCTCTGGTTCTCTGGTTTCCTCTGGTTCTCTGGTTTCCTCTGGTTCTCTGGTTTCCTCTGGTTCTCTGGTTCTCTCATGGTTCTCTGGTTTCCTCTGGTTCTCTGGTTTCCTCAGGTTCTCTGGTTTCCTCTGGTTCTCTGGTTTCCTCTGGTTCTCTGGTTTCCTCTGGTTATCTGGTTTCCTCCTGGTTCTGTGGTTCTCTCATGGTTCTCTGGTTTCCTCTGGTTCTCTGGTTTCCTCAGGTTCTCTGGTTTCCTCCTGGTTCTCTGGTTTCCTCTGGTTCTCTGGTTTCATCTGGTTCTCTGGTTTCCTCCTGGTTCTCTGGTTTCCTACTGGTTCTCTGGTTTCATCTGGTTCTCTGGTTTCCTCCTGGTTCTGTGGTTTCCTCCTGGTTCTCTGGTTTCATCTGGTTCTTTGGTTTCCTCCTGGTTTTCTAGTTTCCTCCTGGTTCTCTGGTTTCCTCTGGTTCTCTGGTTTCCTCCTGGTTCTCTGGTTTCCTCTGGTTCTCTAGTTTTCTCTGGTTCTCTAGTTTCCTCCTGGTTCTCTGGTTTCCTCTGGTTCTCTGGTTTCCTCTGGTTCTCTGGTTTCCTCTGGTTCTCTGGTTTCCTCTGGTTCTCTGGTTTCCTCCTGGTTATCTGGTTTCCTCCTGGTTCTCTGGTTTCCTCCTGGTTCTCTGGTTTCCTCTGGTTCTCTGGTTTCCTCCTGGTTCTCTGGTTTCCTCCTGGTTCTCTGGTTTCCTCTGGTTCTCTGGTTTCCTCTGGTTCTCTGGTTTCCTCTGGTTCTCTGGTTTCCTCTGGTTCTCTGGTTTCCTCTGGTTCTCTGGTTCTCTCATGGTTCTCTGGTTTCCTCTGGTTCTCTGGTTTCCTCAGGTTCTCTGGTTTCCTCTGGTTCTCTGGTTTCCTCTGGTTCTCTGGTTTCCTCTGGTTATCTGGTTTCCTCCTGGTTCTGTGGTTCTCTCATGGTTCTCTGGTTTCCTCTGGTTCTCTGGTTTCCTCAGGTTCTCTGGTTTCCTCTGGTTCTCTGGTTTCCTCTGGTTCTCTGGTTTCATCTGGTTCTCTGGTTTCCTCCTGGTTCTGTGGTTTCCTCCTGGTTCTCTGGTTTCATCTGGTTCTTTGGTTTCCTCCTGGTTTTCTAGTTTCCTCCTGGTTCTCTGGTTTCCTCTGGTTCTCTGGTTTCCTCCTGGTTCTCTGGTTTCCTCTGGTTCTCTAGTTTTCTCTGGTTCTCTAGTTTCCTCCTGGTTCTCTGGTTTCCTCTGGTTCTCTGGTTTCCTCTGGTTCTCTGGTTTCCTCTGGTTCTCTGGTTTCCTCTGGTTCTCTGGTGTCCTCCTGGTTCTCTGGTTTCCTCCTGGTTCTCTGGTTTCCTCCTGGTTCTCTGGTTTCCTCTGGTTCTCTGGTTTCCTCCTGGTTCTCTGGTTTCCTCTGGTTCTCTGGTTTCCTCTGGTTCTCTGGTTTCCTCCTGGTTCTCTGGTTTCCTCTGGTTCTCTGGTTTCCTCTGGTTCTCTGGTTTCCTCCTGGTTCTCTGGTTTCCTCTGGTTCTCTGGTTTCCTCCTGGTTCTCTGGTTTCCTCTGGTTCTCTGGTTTCCTCTGGTTCTCTGGTTTCCTCTGGTTCTCTGGTTTCCTCTGGTTATCTGGTTTCCTCCTGGTTCTCTGGTTTCCTCTGGTTCTCTGGTTTCCTCTGGTTTCCTCCTGGTTCTCTAGTTTCCTCTGGTTCTCTGGTTTCCTCCTGGTTCTCTGGTTTCCTCTGGTTCTATGGTTTCCTCTGGTTCTCTGGTTTCCTCTGGTTCTCTGGTTTCCTCTGGTTCTCTGGTTTCCTCTGGTTCTCTGGTTTCCTCCTGGTTCTCTGATTTCCTCTGGTTCTCTGGTTTCCTCTGGTTCTCTGGTTTCCTCCTGGTTCTCTGGTTTCCTCTGGTTCCCTGGTTTCCTCTGGTTCTCTGGTTTCCTCTGGTTCTCTGGTTTCCTCCTGGTTCTCTGGTTTCCTCTGGTTCTCTGGTTTCCTCTGGTTCTCTGGTTTCCTCTGGTTCTCTGGTTTCCTCCTGGTTCTCTAGTTTCCTCTGGTTCTCTGGTTTCCTCTGGTTTCCTCCTGGTTCTCTGGTTTCCTCTGGTTCTCTGGTTTCCTCTGGTTCTCTGGTTTCCTCTGGTTCTCTGGTTTCCTCTGGTTCTCTGGTTGCCTCTGGTTCTCTGGTTTCCTCTGGTTCTCTAGTTTCCTCTGGTTCTCTGGTTTCCTCCTGGTTCTCTGGTTTCCTCCTGGTTCTCTGGTTTCCTCTGGTTCTCTAGTTTCCTCTGGTTCTCTAGTTTCCTCTGGTTCTCTGGTTTCCTCTGGTTCTCTGGTTTCCTCTGGTTCTCTGGTTCTCTGGTTCTCTGGTTTCCTCTGGTTCTCTGGTTTCCTCTGGTTCTCTGGTTTCCTCTGGTTCTCTGGTTTCCTCTGGTTCTCTGGCTTCCTCTGGTTCTCTGGTTTCCTCCTGGTTCTCTGGTTTCCTCCTGGTTCTCTGGTTTCCTCTGGTTCTCTGGTTTCCTCTGGTTCTATGGTTTCCTCTGGTTCTCTGGTTTCCTCCTGGTTCTCTGGTTTCCTCTGGTTCTCTGGTTTCCTCTGGTTTCCTCCTGGTTCTCTAGTTTCCTCTGGTTCTCTGGTTTCATCTGGTTCTCTGGTTTCCTCCTGGTTCTCTGGTTTCCTCTGGTTCTCTAGTTTCCTCTGGTTCTCTGGTTTCCTCCTGGTTCTCTGGTTTCCTCTGGTTTCCTCTGGTTCTCTGGTTTCCTCTGGTTCTCTGGTTTCCTCTGGTTCTCTGGTTTCCTCCTGGTTCTCTGATTTCCTCTGGTTCTCTGGTTTCCTCTGGTTCTCTGGTTTCCTCCTGGTTCTCTGGTTTCCTCTGGTTCCCTGGTTTCCTCTGGTTCTCTGGTTTCCTCTGGTTCTCTGGTTTCCTCCTGGTTCTCTGGTTTCCTCTGGTTCTCTGGTTTCCTCTGGTTCTCTGGTTTCCTCCTGGTTCTCTGGTTTCCTCTGGTTCTCTGGTTTCCTCTGGTTCTCTGGTTTCCTCTGGTTCTCTGGTTTCCTCCTGGTTCTCTAGTTTCCTCTGGTTCTCTGGTTTCCTCTGGTTTCCTCCTGGTTCTCTGGTTTCCTCTGGTTATCTGGTTTCCTCTGGTTCTCTGGTTTCCTCTGGTTCTCTGGTTTCCTCTGGTTCTCTGGTTTCCTCTGGTTCTCTGGTTTCCTCCTGGTTCTCTGGTTTCCTCTGGTTCTCTGGTTTCCTCTGGTTCTCTGGTTTCCTCTGGTTCTCTAGTTTCCTCTGGTTCTCTGGTTTCCTCCTGGTTCTCTGGTTTCCTCCTGGTTCTCTGGTTTCCTCTGGTTCTCTAGTTTCCTCTGGTTCTCTAGTTTCCTCTGGTTCTCTGGTTTCCTCTGGTTCTCTGGTTTCCTCTGGTTCTCTGGTTCTCTGGTTCTCTGGTTTCCTCTGGTTCTCTGGTTTCCTCTGGTTCTCTGGTTTCCTCTGGTTCTCTGGTTTCCTCTGGTTCTCTGGCTTCCTCTGGTTCTCTGGTTTCCTCCTGGTTCTCTGGTTTCCTCCTGGTTCTCTGGTTTCCTCTGGTTCTCTGGTTTCCTCTGGTTCTCTGGTTTCCTCTGGTTCTCTGGTTTCCTCTGGTTCTCTGGTTTCCTCTGGTTCTCTAGTTTCCTCTGGTTCTCTGGTTTCCTCCTGGTTCTCTGGTTTCCTCTGGTTCTCTGGTTTCCTCTGGTTCTCTGGTTTCCTCCTGGTTCTCTGGTTTCCTCCTGGTTCTCTGGTTTCCTCCTGGTTCTCTGGTTTCCTCTGGTTCTCTGGTTTCCTCCTGGTTCTCTGGTTTCCTCTGGTTCTCTGGTTTCCTCTGGTTCTCTGGTTTCCTCTGGTTCTCTGGTTCTCTCATGGTTCTCTGGTTTCCTCTGGTTCTCTGGTTTCCTCAGGTTCTCTGGTTTCCTCTGGTTCTCTGGTTTCCTCTGGTTCTCTGGTTTCATCTGGTTCTCTGGTTTCCTCCTGGTTCTGTGGTTTCCTCTGGTTCTCTGGTTTCCTCCTGGTTCTCTGGTTTCCTCCTGGTTCTCTAGTTTCCTCTGGTTCTCTGGTTTCCTCCTGGTTCTCTGGTTTCCTCTGGTTCTCTGGTTTCCTCTGGTTCTCTGGTTTCCTCCTGGTTCTCTGGTTTCCTCCTGGTTCTCTGGTTTCCTCTGGTTCTCTGGTTTCCTCCTGGTTCTCTGGTTTCCTCTGGTTCTCTGGTTTCCTCTGGTTCTCTGGTTTCCTCTGGTTCTCTGGTTCTCTCATGGTTCTCTGGTTTCCTCTGGTTCTCTGGTTTCCTCAGGTTCTCTGGTTTCCTCTGGTTCTCTGGTTTCCTCTGGTTCTCTGGTTTCATCTGGTTCTCTGGTTTCCTCCTGGTTCTGTGGTTTCCTCTGGTTCTCTGGTTTCCTCCTGGTTCTCTGGTTTCCTCCTGGTTCTCTAGTTTCCTCTGGTTCTCTGGTTTCCTCCTGGTTCTCTGGTTTCCTCTGGTTCTCTGGTTTCCTCTGGTTCTCTGGTTTCCTCCTGGTTCTCTGGTTTCCTCCTGGTTCTCTGGTTTCATCTGGTTCTCTGGTTTCCTCCTGGTTCTCTGGTTTCCTACTGGTTCTCTGGTTTCATCTGGTTCTCTGGTTTCCTCCTGGTTCTGTGGTTTCCTCCTGGTTCTCTGGTTTCATCTGGTTCTTTGGTTTCCTCCTGGTTTTCTAGTTTCCTCCTGGTTCTCTGGTTTCCTCTGGTTCTCTGGTTTCCTCCTGGTTCTCTGGTTTCCTCTGGTTCTCTAGTTTTCTCTGGTTCTCTAGTTTCCTCCTGGTTCTCTGGTTTCCTCTGGTTCTCTGGTTTCCTCTGGTTCTCTGGTTTCCTCTGGTTCTCTGGTTTCCTCTGGTTCTCTGGTTTCCTCCTGGTTATCTGGTTTCCTCCTGGTTCTCTGGTTTCCTCCTGGTTCTCTGGTTTCCTCTGGTTCTCTGGTTTCCTCCTGGTTCTCTGGTTTCCTCTGGTTCTCTGGTTTCCTCTGGTTCTCTGGTTTCCTCCTGGTTCTCTGGTTTCCTCCTGGTTCTCTGGTTTCCTCTGGTTCTCTGGTTTCCTCTGGTTCTCTGGTTTCCTCTGGTTCTCTGGTTTCCTCTGGTTCTCTGGTTTCCTCTGGTTCTCTGGTTCTCTCATGGTTCTCTGGTTTCCTCTGGTTCTCTGGTTTCCTCAGGTTCTCTGGTTTCCTCTGGTTCTCTGGTTTCCTCTGGTTCTCTGGTTTCCTCTGGTTATCTGGTTTCCTCCTGGTTCTGTGGTTCTCTCATGGTTCTCTGGTTTCCTCTGGTTCTCTGGTTTCCTCAGGTTCTCTGGTTTCCTCCTGGTTCTCTGGTTTCCTCTGGTTCTCTGGTTTCATCTGGTTCTCTGGTTTCCTCCTGGTTCTCTGGTTTCCTACTGGTTCTCTGGTTTCATCTGGTTCTCTGGTTTCCTCCTGGTTCTGTGGTTTCCTCCTGGTTCTCTGGTTTCATCTGGTTCTTTGGTTTCCTCCTGGTTTTCTAGTTTCCTCCTGGTTCTCTGGTTTCCTCTGGTTCTCTGGTTTCCTCCTGGTTCTCTGGTTTCCTCTGGTTCTCTAGTTTTCTCTGGTTCTCTAGTTTCCTCCTGGTTCTCTGGTTTCCTCTGGTTCTCTGGTTTCCTCTGGTTCTCTGGTTTCCTCTGGTTCTCTGGTTTCCTCTGGTTCTCTGGTTTCCTCCTGGTTATCTGGTTTCCTCCTGGTTCTCTGGTTTCCTCCTGGTTCTCTGGTTTCCTCTGGTTCTCTGGTTTCCTCCTGGTTCTCTGGTTTCCTCCTGGTTCTCTGGTTTCCTCTGGTTCTCTGGTTTCCTCTGGTTCTCTGGTTTCCTCTGGTTCTCTGGTTTCCTCTGGTTCTCTGGTTTCCTCTGGTTCTCTGGTTCTCTCATGGTTCTCTGGTTTCCTCTGGTTCTCTGGTTTCCTCAGGTTCTCTGGTTTCCTCTGGTTCTCTGGTTTCCTCTGGTTCTCTGGTTTCCTCTGGTTATCTGGTTTCCTCCTGGTTCTGTGGTTCTCTCATGGTTCTCTGGTTTCCTCTGGTTCTCTGGTTTCCTCAGGTTCTCTGGTTTCCTCTGGTTCTCTGGTTTCCTCTGGTTCTCTGGTTTCATCTGGTTCTCTGGTTTCCTCCTGGTTCTGTGGTTTCCTCCTGGTTCTCTGGTTTCATCTGGTTCTTTGGTTTCCTCCTGGTTTTCTAGTTTCCTCCTGGTTCTCTGGTTTCCTCTGGTTCTCTGGTTTCCTCCTGGTTCTCTGGTTTCCTCTGGTTCTCTAGTTTTCTCTGGTTCTCTAGTTTCCTCCTGGTTCTCTGGTTTCCTCTGGTTCTCTGGTTTCCTCTGGTTCTCTGGTTTCCTCTGGTTCTCTGGTTTCCTCCTGGTTCTCTGGTTTCCTCTGGTTCTCTAGTTTTCTCTGGTTCTCTAGTTTCCTCCTGGTTCTCTGGTTTCCTCTGGTTCTCTGGTTTCCTCTGGTTCTCTGGTTTCCTCTGGTTCTCTGGTTTCCTCTGGTTCTCTGGTTTCCTCCTGGTTATCTGGTTTCCTCCTGGTTCTCTGGTTTCCTCCTGGTTCTCTGGTTTCCTCTGGTTCTCTGGTTTCCTCCTGGTTCTCTGGTTTCCTCCTGGTTCTCTGGTTTCCTCTGGTTCTCTGGTTTCCTCTGGTTCTCTGGTTTCCTCTGGTTCTCTGGTTTCCTCTGGTTCTCTGGTTTCCTCTGGTTCTCTGGTTCTCTCATGGTTCTCTGGTTTCCTCTGGTTCTCTGGTTTCCTCAGGTTCTCTGGTTTCCTCTGGTTCTCTGGTTTCCTCTGGTTCTCTGGTTTCCTCTGGTTATCTGGTTTCCTCCTGGTTCTGTGGTTCTCTCATGGTTCTCTGGTTTCCTCTGGTTCTCTGGTTTCCTCAGGTTCTCTGGTTTCCTCTGGTTCTCTGGTTTCCTCTGGTTCTCTGGTTTCATCTGGTTCTCTGGTTTCCTCCTGGTTCTGTGGTTTCCTCCTGGTTCTCTGGTTTCATCTGGTTCTTTGGTTTCCTCCTGGTTTTCTAGTTTCCTCCTGGTTCTCTGGTTTCCTCTGGTTCTCTGGTTTCCTCCTGGTTCTCTGGTTTCCTCTGGTTCTCTAGTTTTCTCTGGTTCTCTAGTTTCCTCCTGGTTCTCTGGTTTCCTCTGGTTCTCTGGTTTCCTCTGGTTCTCTGGTTTCCTCTGGTTCTCTGGTTTCCTCTGGTTCTCTGGTGTCCTCCTGGTTCTCTGGTTTCCTCCTGGTTCTCTGGTTTCCTCCTGGTTCTCTGGTTTCCTCTGGTTCTCTGGTTTCCTCCTGGTTCTCTGGTTTCCTCTGGTTCTCTGGTTTCCTCTGGTTCTCTGGTTTCCTCCTGGTTCTCTGGTTTCCTCTGGTTCTCTGGTTTCCTCTGGTTCTCTGGTTTCCTCCTGGTTCTCTGGTTTCCTCTGGTTCTCTGGTTTCCTCCTGGTTCTCTGGTTTCCTCTGGTTCTCTGGTTTCCTCTGGTTCTCTGGTTTCCTCTGGTTCTCTGGTTTCCTCTGGTTATCTGGTTTCCTCCTGGTTCTCTGGTTTCCTCTGGTTCTCTGGTTTCCTCTGGTTTCCTCCTGGTTCTCTAGTTTCCTCTGGTTCTCTGGTTTCCTCCTGGTTCTCTGGTTTCCTCTGGTTCTATGGTTTCCTCTGGTTCTCTGGTTTCCTCTGGTTCTCTGGTTTCCTCTGGTTCTCTGGTTTCCTCTGGTTCTCTGGTTTCCTCCTGGTTCTCTGATTTCCTCTGGTTCTCTGGTTTCCTCTGGTTCTCTGGTTTCCTCCTGGTTCTCTGGTTTCCTCTGGTTCCCTGGTTTCCTCTGGTTCTCTGGTTTCCTCTGGTTCTCTGGTTTCCTCCTGGTTCTCTGGTTTCCTCTGGTTCTCTGGTTTCCTCTGGTTCTCTGGTTTCCTCTGGTTCTCTGGTTTCCTCCTGGTTCTCTAGTTTCCTCTGGTTCTCTGGTTTCCTCTGGTTTCCTCCTGGTTCTCTGGTTTCCTCTGGTTCTCTGGTTTCCTCTGGTTCTCTGGTTTCCTCTGGTTCTCTGGTTTCCTCTGGTTCTCTGGTTTCCTCTGGTTCTCTGGTTTCCTCTGGTTCTCTAGTTTCCTCTGGTTCTCTGGTTTCCTCCTGGTTCTCTGGTTTCCTCCTGGTTCTCTGGTTTCCTCTGGTTCTCTAGTTTCCTCTGGTTCTCTAGTTTCCTCTGGTTCTCTGGTTTCCTCTGGTTCTCTGGTTTCCTCTGGTTCTCTGGTTCTCTGGTTCTCTGGTTTCCTCTGGTTCTCTGGTTTCCTCTGGTTCTCTGGTTTCCTCTGGTTCTCTGGTTTCCTCTGGTTCTCTGGCTTCCTCTGGTTCTCTGGTTTCCTCCTGGTTCTCTGGTTTCCTCCTGGTTCTCTGGTTTCCTCTGGTTCTCTGGTTTCCTCTGGTTCTATGGTTTCCTCTGGTTCTCTGGTTTCCTCCTGGTTCTCTGGTTTCCTCTGGTTCTCTGGTTTCCTCTGGTTTCCTCCTGGTTCTCTAGTTTCCTCTGGTTCTCTGGTTTCATCTGGTTCTCTGGTTTCCTCCTGGTTCTCTGGTTTCCTCTGGTTCTCTAGTTTCCTCTGGTTCTCTGGTTTCCTCCTGGTTCTCTGGTTTCCTCTGGTTTCCTCTGGTTCTCTGGTTTCCTCTGGTTCTCTGGTTTCCTCTGGTTCTCTGGTTTCCTCCTGGTTCTCTGATTTCCTCTGGTTCTCTGGTTTCCTCTGGTTCTCTGGTTTCCTCCTGGTTCTCTGGTTTCCTCTGGTTCCCTGGTTTCCTCTGGTTCTCTGGTTTCCTCTGGTTCTCTGGTTTCCTCCTGGTTCTCTGGTTTCCTCTGGTTCTCTGGTTTCCTCTGGTTCTCTGGTTTCCTCCTGGTTCTCTGGTTTCCTCTGGTTCTCTGGTTTCCTCTGGTTCTCTGGTTTCCTCTGGTTCTCTGGTTTCCTCCTGGTTCTCTAGTTTCCTCTGGTTCTCTGGTTTCCTCTGGTTTCCTCCTGGTTCTCTGGTTTCCTCTGGTTATCTGGTTTCCTCTGGTTCTCTGGTTTCCTCTGGTTCTCTGGTTTCCTCTGGTTCTCTGGTTTCCTCTGGTTCTCTGGTTTCCTCCTGGTTCTCTGGTTTCCTCTGGTTCTCTGGTTTCCTCTGGTTCTCTGGTTTCCTCTGGTTCTCTAGTTTCCTCTGGTTCTCTGGTTTCCTCCTGGTTCTCTGGTTTCCTCCTGGTTCTCTGGTTTCCTCTGGTTCTCTAGTTTCCTCTGGTTCTCTAGTTTCCTCTGGTTCTCTGGTTTCCTCTGGTTCTCTGGTTTCCTCTGGTTCTCTGGTTCTCTGGTTCTCTGGTTTCCTCTGGTTCTCTGGTTTCCTCTGGTTCTCTGGTTTCCTCTGGTTCTCTGGTTTCCTCTGGTTCTCTGGCTTCCTCTGGTTCTCTGGTTTCCTCCTGGTTCTCTGGTTTCCTCCTGGTTCTCTGGTTTCCTCTGGTTCTCTGGTTTCCTCTGGTTCTCTGGTTTCCTCTGGTTCTCTGGTTTCCTCTGGTTCTCTAGTTTCCTCTGGTTCTCTGGTTTCCTCCTGGTTCTCTGGTTTCCTCTGGTTCTCTGGTTTCCTCTGGTTCTCTGGTTTCCTCCTGGTTCTCTGGTTTCCTCCTGGTTCTCTGGTTTCCTCCTGGTTCTCTGGTTTCCTCTGGTTCTCTGGTTTCCTCCTGGTTCTCTGGTTTCCTCTGGTTCTCTGGTTTCCTCTGGTTATCTGGTTTCCTCTGGTTCTCTGGTTCTCTCATGGTTCTCTGGTTTCCTCTGGTTCTCTGGTTTCCTCAGGTTCTCTGGTTTCCTCTGGTTCTCTGGTTTCCTCTGGTTCTCTGGTTTCATCTGGTTCTCTGGTTTCCTCCTGGTTCTGTGGTTTCCTCTGGTTCTCTGGTTTCCTCCTGGTTCTCTGGTTTCCTCCTGGTTCTCTAGTTTCCTCTGGTTCTCTGGTTTCCTCCTGGTTCTCTGGTTTCCTCTGGTTCTCTGGTTTCCTCTGGTTCTCTGGTTTCCTCCTGGTTCTCTGGTTTCCTCCTGGTTCTCTGGTTTCCTCTGGTTCTCTGGTTTCCTCCTGGTTCTCTGGTTTCCTCTGGTTCTCTGGTTTCCTCTGGTTCTCTGGTTTCCTCTGGTTCTCTGGTTCTCTCATGGTTCTCTGGTTTCCTCTGGTTCTCTGGTTTCCTCAGGTTCTCTGGTTTCCTCTGGTTCTCTGGTTTCCTCTGGTTCTCTGGTTTCATCTGGTTCTCTGGTTTCCTCCTGGTTCTGTGGTTTCCTCTGGTTCTCTGGTTTCCTCCTGGTTCTCTGGTTTCCTCCTGGTTCTCTAGTTTCCTCTGGTTCTCTGGTTTCCTCCTGGTTCTCTGGTTTCCTCTGGTTCTCTGGTTTCCTCTGGTTCTCTGGTTTCCTCCTGGTTCTCTGGTTTCCTCCTGGTTCTCTGGTTTCATCTGGTTCTCTGGTTTCCTCCTGGTTCTCTGGTTTCCTACTGGTTCTCTGGTTTCATCTGGTTCTCTGGTTTCCTCCTGGTTCTGTGGTTTCCTCCTGGTTCTCTGGTTTCATCTGGTTCTTTGGTTTCCTCCTGGTTTTCTAGTTTCCTCCTGGTTCTCTGGTTTCCTCTGGTTCTCTGGTTTCCTCCTGGTTCTCTGGTTTCCTCTGGTTCTCTAGTTTTCTCTGGTTCTCTAGTTTCCTCCTGGTTCTCTGGTTTCCTCTGGTTCTCTGGTTTCCTCTGGTTCTCTGGTTTCCTCTGGTTCTCTGGTTTCCTCTGGTTCTCTGGTTTCCTCCTGGTTATCTGGTTTCCTCCTGGTTCTCTGGTTTCCTCCTGGTTCTCTGGTTTCCTCTGGTTCTCTGGTTTCCTCCTGGTTCTCTGGTTTCCTCTGGTTCTCTGGTTTCCTCTGGTTCTCTGGTTTCCTCCTGGTTCTCTGGTTTCCTCCTGGTTCTCTGGTTTCCTCTGGTTCTCTGGTTTCCTCTGGTTCTCTGGTTTCCTCTGGTTCTCTGGTTTCCTCTGGTTCTCTGGTTTCCTCTGGTTCTCTGGTTCTCTCATGGTTCTCTGGTTTCCTCTGGTTCTCTGGTTTCCTCAGGTTCTCTGGTTTCCTCTGGTTCTCTGGTTTCCTCTGGTTCTCTGGTTTCCTCTGGTTATCTGGTTTCCTCCTGGTTCTGTGGTTCTCTCATGGTTCTCTGGTTTCCTCTGGTTCTCTGGTTTCCTCAGGTTCTCTGGTTTCCTCCTGGTTCTCTGGTTTCCTCTGGTTCTCTGGTTTCATCTGGTTCTCTGGTTTCCTCCTGGTTCTCTGGTTTCCTACTGGTTCTCTGGTTTCATCTGGTTCTCTGGTTTCCTCCTGGTTCTGTGGTTTCCTCCTGGTTCTCTGGTTTCATCTGGTTCTTTGGTTTCCTCCTGGTTTTCTAGTTTCCTCCTGGTTCTCTGGTTTCCTCTGGTTCTCTGGTTTCCTCCTGGTTCTCTGGTTTCCTCTGGTTCTCTAGTTTTCTCTGGTTCTCTAGTTTCCTCCTGGTTCTCTGGTTTCCTCTGGTTCTCTGGTTTCCTCTGGTTCTCTGGTTTCCTCTGGTTCTCTGGTTTCCTCTGGTTCTCTGGTTTCCTCCTGGTTATCTGGTTTCCTCCTGGTTCTCTGGTTTCCTCCTGGTTCTCTGGTTTCCTCTGGTTCTCTGGTTTCCTCCTGGTTCTCTGGTTTCCTCCTGGTTCTCTGGTTTCCTCTGGTTCTCTGGTTTCCTCTGGTTCTCTGGTTTCCTCTGGTTCTCTGGTTTCCTCTGGTTCTCTGGTTTCCTCTGGTTCTCTGGTTCTCTCATGGTTCTCTGGTTTCCTCTGGTTCTCTGGTTTCCTCAGGTTCTCTGGTTTCCTCTGGTTCTCTGGTTTCCTCTGGTTCTCTGGTTTCCTCTGGTTATCTGGTTTCCTCCTGGTTCTGTGGTTCTCTCATGGTTCTCTGGTTTCCTCTGGTTCTCTGGTTTCCTCAGGTTCTCTGGTTTCCTCTGGTTCTCTGGTTTCCTCTGGTTCTCTGGTTTCATCTGGTTCTCTGGTTTCCTCCTGGTTCTGTGGTTTCCTCCTGGTTCTCTGGTTTCATCTGGTTCTTTGGTTTCCTCCTGGTTTTCTAGTTTCCTCCTGGTTCTCTGGTTTCCTCTGGTTCTCTGGTTTCCTCCTGGTTCTCTGGTTTCCTCTGGTTCTCTAGTTTTCTCTGGTTCTCTAGTTTCCTCCTGGTTCTCTGGTTTCCTCTGGTTCTCTGGTTTCCTCTGGTTCTCTGGTTTCCTCTGGTTCTCTGGTTTCCTCTGGTTCTCTGGTGTCCTCCTGGTTCTCTGGTTTCCTCCTGGTTCTCTGGTTTCCTCCTGGTTCTCTGGTTTCCTCTGGTTCTCTGGTTTCCTCCTGGTTCTCTGGTTTCCTCTGGTTCTCTGGTTTCCTCTGGTTCTCTGGTTTCCTCCTGGTTCTCTGGTTTCCTCTGGTTCTCTGGTTTCCTCTGGTTCTCTGGTTTCCTCCTGGTTCTCTGGTTTCCTCTGGTTCTCTGGTTTCCTCCTGGTTCTCTGGTTTCCTCTGGTTCTCTGGTTTCCTCTGGTTCTCTGGTTTCCTCTGGTTCTCTGGTTTCCTCTGGTTATCTGGTTTCCTCCTGGTTCTCTGGTTTCCTCTGGTTCTCTGGTTTCCTCTGGTTTCCTCCTGGTTCTCTAGTTTCCTCTGGTTCTCTGGTTTCCTCCTGGTTCTCTGGTTTCCTCTGGTTCTATGGTTTCCTCTGGTTCTCTGGTTTCCTCTGGTTCTCTGGTTTCCTCTGGTTCTCTGGTTTCCTCTGGTTCTCTGGTTTCCTCCTGGTTCTCTGATTTCCTCTGGTTCTCTGGTTTCCTCTGGTTCTCTGGTTTCCTCCTGGTTCTCTGGTTTCCTCTGGTTCACTGGTTTCCTCTGGTTCTCTGGTTTCCTCTGGTTCTCTGGTTTCCTCCTGGTTCTCTGGTTTCCTCTGGTTCTCTGGTTTCCTCTGGTTCTCTGGTTTCCTCTGGTTCTCTGGTTTCCTCCTGGTTCTCTAGTTTCCTCTGGTTCTCTGGTTTCCTCTGGTTTCCTCCTGGTTCTCTGGTTTCCTCTGGTTCTCTGGTTTCCTCTGGTTCTCTGGTTTCCTCTGGTTCTCTGGTTTCCTCTGGTTCTCTGGTTTCCTCTGGTTCTCTAGTTTCCTCTGGTTCTCTGGTTTCCTCCTGGTTCTCTGGTTTCCTCCTGGTTCTCTGGTTTCCTCTGGTTCTCTAGTTTCCTCTGGTTCTCTAGTTTCCTCTGGTTCTCTGGTTTCCTCTGGTTCTCTGGTTTCCTCTGGTTCTCTGGTTCTCTGGTTCTCTGGTTTCCTCTGGTTCTCTGGTTTCCTCTGGTTCTCTGGTTTCCTCTGGTTCTCTGGTTTCCTCTGGTTCTCTGGCTTCCTCTGGTTCTCTGGTTTCCTCCTGGTTCTCTGGTTTCCTCCTGGTTCTCTGGTTTCCTCTGGTTCTCTGGTTTCCTCTGGTTCTATGGTTTCCTCTGGTTCTCTGGTTTCCTCCTGGTTCTCTGGTTTCCTCTGGTTCTCTGGTTTCCTCTGGTTTCCTCCTGGTTCTCTAGTTTCCTCTGGTTCTCTGGTTTCATCTGGTTCTCTGGTTTCCTCCTGGTTCTCTGGTTTCCTCTGGTTCTCTAGTTTCCTCTGGTTCTCTGGTTTCCTCCTGGTTCTCTGGTTTCCTCTGGTTTCCTCTGGTTCTCTGGTTTCCTCTGGTTCTCTGGTTTCCTCTGGTTCTCTGGTTTCCTCCTGGTTCTCTGATTTCCTCTGGTTCTCTGGTTTCCTCTGGTTCTCTGGTTTCCTCCTGGTTCTCTGGTTTCCTCTGGTTCCCTGGTTTCCTCTGGTTCTCTGGTTTCCTCTGGTTCTCTGGTTTCCTCCTGGTTCTCTGGTTTCCTCTGGTTCTCTGGTTTCCTCTGGTTCTCTGGTTTCCTCCTGGTTCTCTGGTTTCCTCTGGTTCTCTGGTTTCCTCTGGTTCTCTGGTTTCCTCTGGTTCTCTGGTTTCCTCCTGGTTCTCTAGTTTCCTCTGGTTCTCTGGTTTCCTCTGGTTTCCTCCTGGTTCTCTGGTTTCCTCTGGTTATCTGGTTTCCTCTGGTTCTCTGGTTTCCTCTGGTTCTCTGGTTTCCTCTGGTTCTCTGGTTTCCTCTGGTTCTCTGGTTTCCTCCTGGTTCTCTGGTTTCCTCTGGTTCTCTGGTTTCCTCTGGTTCTCTGGTTTCCTCTGGTTCTCTAGTTTCCTCTGGTTCTCTGGTTTCCTCCTGGTTCTCTGGTTTCCTCCTGGTTCTCTGGTTTCCTCTGGTTCTCTAGTTTCCTCTGGTTCTCTAGTTTCCTCTGGTTCTCTGGTTTCCTCTGGTTCTCTGGTTTCCTCTGGTTCTCTGGTTCTCTGGTTCTCTGGTTTCCTCTGGTTCTCTGGTTTCCTCTGGTTCTCTGGTTTCCTCTGGTTCTCTGGTTTCCTCTGGTTCTCTGGCTTCCTCTGGTTCTCTGGTTTCCTCCTGGTTCTCTGGTTTCCTCCTGGTTCTCTGGTTTCCTCTGGTTCTCTGGTTTCCTCTGGTTCTCTGGTTTCCTCTGGTTCTCTGGTTTCCTCTGGTTCTCTGGTTTCCTCTGGTTCTCTAGTTTCCTCTGGTTCTCTGGTTTCCTCTGGTTCTCTGGTTCTCTCATGGTTCTCTGGTTTCCTCTGGTTCTCTGGTTTCCTCAGGTTCTCTGGTTTCCTCTGGTTCTCTGGTTTCCTCTGGTTCTCTGGTTTCATCTGGTTCTCTGGTTTCCTCCTGGTTCTGTGGTTTCCTCTGGTTCTCTGGTTTCCTCCTGGTTCTCTGGTTTCCTCCTGGTTCTCTGGTTTCCTCTGGTTCTCTGGTTTCCTCTGGTTCTCTGGTTTCCTCTGGTTCTCTGGTTTCCTCTGGTTCTCTGGTTTCCTCTGGTTCTCTGGTTCTCTCATGGTTCTCTGGTTTCCTCTGGTTCTCTGGTTTCCTCAGGTTCTCTGGTTTCCTCTGGTTCTCTGGTTTCCTCTGGTTCTCTGGTTTCCTCTGGTTATCTGGTTTCCTCCTGGTTCTGTGGTTTCCTCCTGGTTCTCTGGTTTCCTCTGGTTCTCTGGTTTCCTCTGGTTCTCTGGTTTCCTCTGGTTCTCTGGTTCTCTCATGGTTCTCTGGTTTCCTCTGGTTCTCTGGTCTCCTCAGGTTCTCTGGTTTCCTCTGGTTCTCTGGTTTCCTCTGGTTCTCTGGTTTCATCTGGTTCTCTGGTTTCCTCCTGGTTCTGTGGTTTCCTCCTGGTTCTCTGGTTTCATCTGGTTCTTTGGTTTCCTCCTGGTTTTCTAGTTTCCTCCTGGTTCTCTGGTTTCCTCTGGTTCTCTGGTTTCCTCCTGGTTCTCTGGTTTCCTCTGGTTCTCTAGTTTCCTCCTGGTTCTCTAGTTTCCTCTGGTTCTCTGGTTTCCTCCTGGTTCTCTGGTTTCCTCTGGTTCTCTGGTTTCCTCTGGTTCTCTGGTTTCCTCCTGGTTCTCTGGTTTCCTCCTGGTTCTCTGGTTTCATCTGGTTCTCTGGTTTCCTCCTGGTTCTCTGGTTTCCTACTGGTTCTCTGGTTTCATCTGGTTCTCTGGTTTCCTCCTGGTTCTGTGGTTTCCTCCTGGTTCTCTGGTTTCATCTGGTTCTTTGGTTTCCTCCTGGTTTTCTAGTTTCCTCCTGGTTCTCTGGTTTCCTCTGGTTCTCTGGTTTCCTCCTGGTTCTCTGGTTTCCTCTGGTTCTCTAGTTTTCTCTGGTTCTCTGGTTTCCTCTGGTTCTCTGGTTTCCTCTGGTTCTCTGGTTTCCTCTGGTTCTCTGGTTTCCTCCTGGTTCTCTGGTTTCCTCCTGGTTCTCTGGTTTCCTCTGGTTCTCTGGTTTCCTCCTGGTTCTCTGGTTTCCTCTGGTTCTCTGGTTTCCTCTGGTTCTCTGGTTTCCTCTGGTTCTCTGGTTCTCTCATGGTTCTCTGGTTTCCTCTGGTTCTCTGGTTTCCTCAGGTTCTCTGGTTTCCTCTGGTTCTCTGGTTTCCTCTGGTTCTCTGGTTTCATCTGGTTCTCTGGTTTCCTCCTGGTTCTGTGGTTTCCTCTGGTTCTCTGGTTTCCTCCTGGTTCTCTGGTTTCCTCCTGGTTCTCTGGTTTCCTCTGGTTCTCTGGTTTCCTCTGGTTCTCTGGTTTCCTCTGGTTCTCTGGTTTCCTCTGGTTCTCTGGTTTCCTCTGGTTCTCTGGTTCTCTCATGGTTCTCTGGTTTCCTCTGGTTCTCTGGTTTCCTCAGGTTCTCTGGTTTCCTCTGGTTCTCTGGTTTCCTCTGGTTCTCTGGTTTCCTCTGGTTATCTGGTTTCCTCCTGGTTCTGTGGTTTCCTCCTGGTTCTCTGGTTTCCTCTGGTTCTCTGGTTTCCTCTGGTTCTCTGGTTTCCTCTGGTTCTCTGGTTCTCTCATGGTTCTCTGGTTTCCTCTGGTTCTCTGGTTTCCTCAGGTTCTCTGGTTTCCTCTGGTTCTCTGGTTTCCTCTGGTTCTCTGGTTTCATCTGGTTCTCTGGTTTCCTCCTGGTTCTGTGGTTTCCTCCTGGTTCTCTGGTTTCATCTGGTTCTTTGGTTTCCTCCTGGTTTTCTAGTTTCCTCCTGGTTCTCTGGTTTCCTCTGGTTCTCTGGTTTCCTCCTGGTTCTCTGGTTTCCTCTGGTTCTCTAGTTTCCTCCTGGTTCTCTAGTTTCCTCTGGTTCTCTGGTTTCCTCCTGGTTCTCTGGTTTCCTCTGGTTCTCTGGTTTCCTCTGGTTCTCTGGTTTCCTCCTGGTTCTCTGGTTTCCTCTGGTTCTCTGGTTTCCTCTGGTTCTCTGGTTTCCTCTGGTTCTCTGGTTTCCTCTGGTTCTCTGGTGTCCTCCTGGTTCTCTGGTTTCCTCCTGGTTCTCTGGTTTCCTCCTGGTTCTCTGGTTTCCTCTGGTTCTCTGGTTTCCTCCTGGTTCTCTGGTTTCCTCTGGTTCTCTGGTTTCCTCTGGTTCTCTGGTTTCCTCCTGGTTCTCTGGTTTCCTCTGGTTCTCTGGTTTCCTCTGGTTCTCTGGTTTCCTCCTGGTTCTCTGGTTTCCTCTGGTTCTCTGGTTTCCTCCTGGTTCTCTGGTTTCCTCTGGTTCTCTGGTTTCCTCTGGTTCTCTGGTTTCCTCTGGTTCTCTGGTTTCCTCTGGTTATCTGGTTTCCTCCTGGTTCTCTGGTTTCCTCTGGTTCTCTGGTTTCCTCTGGTTTCCTCCTGGTTCTCTAGTTTCCTCTGGTTCTCTGGTTTCCTCCTGGTTCTCTGGTTTCCTCTGGTTCTATGGTTTCCTCTGGTTCTCTGGTTTCCTCTGGTTCTCTGGTTTCCTCTGGTTCTCTGGTTTCCTCTGGTTCTCTGGTTTCCTCCTGGTTCTCTGATTTCCTCTGGTTCTCTGGTTTCCTCTGGTTCTCTGGTTTCCTCCTGGTTCTCTGGTTTCCTCTGGTTCCCTGGTTTCCTCTGGTTCTCTGGTTTCCTCTGGTTCTCTGGTTTCCTCCTGGTTCTCTGGTTTCCTCTGGTTCTCTGGTTTCCTCTGGTTCTCTGGTTTCCTCTGGTTCTCTGGTTTCCTCCTGGTTCTCTAGTTTCCTCTGGTTCTCTGGTTTCCTCTGGTTTCCTCCTGGTTCTCTGGTTTCCTCTGGTTCTCTGGTTTCCTCTGGTTCTCTGGTTTCCTCTGGTTCTCTGGTTTCCTCTGGTTCTCTGGTTTCCTCTGGTTCTCTGGTTTCCTCTGGTTCTCTAGTTTCCTCTGGTTCTCTGGTTTCCTCCTGGTTCTCTGGTTTCCTCCTGGTTCTCTGGTTTCCTCTGGTTCTCTAGTTTCCTCTGGTTCTCTAGTTTCCTCTGGTTCTCTGGTTTCCTCTGGTTCTCTGGTTTCCTCTGGTTCTCTGGTTCTCTGGTTCTCTGGTTTCCTCTGGTTCTCTGGTTTCCTCTGGTTCTCTGGTTTCCTCTGGTTCTCTGGTTTCCTCTGGTTCTCTGGCTTCCTCTGGTTCTCTGGTTTCCTCCTGGTTCTCTGGTTTCCTCCTGGTTCTCTGGTTTCCTCTGGTTCTCTGGTTTCCTCTGGTTCTATGGTTTCCTCTGGTTCTCTGGTTTCCTCCTGGTTCTCTTGTTTCCTCTGGTTCTCTGGTTTCCTCTGGTTTCCTCCTGGTTCTCTAGTTTCCTCTGGTTCTCTGGTTTCATCTGGTTCTCTGGTTTCCTCCTGGTTCTCTGGTTTCCTCTGGTTCTCTAGTTTCCTCTGGTTCTCTGGTTTCCTCCTGGTTCTCTGGTTTCCTCTGGTTTCCTCTGGTTCTCTGGTTTCCTCTGGTTCTCTGGTTTCCTCTGGTTCTCTGGTTTCCTCCTGGTTCTCTGATTTCCTCTGGTTCTCTGGTTTCCTCTGGTTCTCTGGTTTCCTCCTGGTTCTCTGGTTTCCTCTGGTTCCCTGGTTTCCTCTGGTTCTCTGGTTTCCTCTGGTTCTCTGGTTTCCTCCTGGTTCTCTGGTTTCCTCTGGTTCTCTGGTTTCCTCTGGTTCTCTGGTTTCCTCCTGGTTCTCTGGTTTCCTCTGGTTCTCTGGTTTCCTCTGGTTCTCTGGTTTCCTCTGGTTCTCTGGTTTCCTCCTGGTTCTCTAGTTTCCTCTGGTTCTCTGGTTTCCTCTGGTTTCCTCCTGGTTCTCTGGTTTCCTCTGGTTATCTGGTTTCCTCTGGTTCTCTGGTTTCCTCTGGTTCTCTGGTTTCCTCTGGTTCTCTGGTTTCCTCTGGTTCTCTGGTTTCCTCCTGGTTCTCTGGTTTCCTCTGGTTCTCTGGTTTCCTCTGGTTCTCTGGTTTCCTCTGGTTCTCTAGTTTCCTCTGGTTCTCTGGTTTCCTCCTGGTTCTCTGGTTTCCTCCTGGTTCTCTGGTTTCCTCTGGTTCTCTAGTTTCCTCTGGTTCTCTAGTTTCCTCTGGTTCTCTGGTTTCCTCTGGTTCTCTGGTTTCCTCTGGTTCTCTGGTTCTCTGGTTCTCTGGTTTCCTCTGGTTCTCTGGTTTCCTCTGGTTCTCTGGTTTCCTCTGGTTCTCTGGTTTCCTCTGGTTCTCTGGCTTCCTCTGGTTCTCTGGTTTCCTCCTGGTTCTCTGGTTTCCTCCTGGTTCTCTGGTTTCCTCTGGTTCTCTGGTTTCCTCTGGTTCTCTGGTTTCCTCTGGTTCTCTGGTTTCCTCTGGTTCTCTGGTTTCCTCTGGTTCTCTAGTTTCCTCTGGTTCTCTGGTTTCCTCTGGTTCTCTGGTTCTCTCATGGTTCTCTGGTTTCCTCTGGTTCTCTGGTTTCCTCAGGTTCTCTGGTTTCCTCTGGTTCTCTGGTTTCCTCTGGTTCTCTGGTTTCATCTGGTTCTCTGGTTTCCTCCTGGTTCTGTGGTTTCCTCTGGTTCTCTGGTTTCCTCCTGGTTCTCTGGTTTCCTCCTGGTTCTCTGGTTTCCTCTGGTTCTCTGGTTTCCTCTGGTTCTCTGGTTTCCTCTGGTTCTCTGGTTTCCTCTGGTTCTCTGGTTTCCTCTGGTTCTCTGGTTCTCTCATGGTTCTCTGGTTTCCTCTGGTTCTCTGGTTTCCTCAGGTTCTCTGGTTTCCTCTGGTTCTCTGGTTTCCTCTGGTTCTCTGGTTTCCTCTGGTTATCTGGTTTCCTCCTGGTTCTGTGGTTTCCTCCTGGTTCTCTGGTTTCCTCTGGTTCTCTGGTTTCCTCTGGTTCTCTGGTTTCCTCTGGTTCTCTGGTTCTCTCATGGTTCTCTGGTTTCCTCTGGTTCTCTGGTTTCCTCAGGTTCTCTGGTTTCCTCTGGTTCTCTGGTTTCCTCTGGTTCTCTGGTTTCATCTGGTTCTCTGGTTTCCTCCTGGTTCTGTGGTTTCCTCCTGGTTCTCTGGTTTCATCTGGTTCTTTGGTTTCCTCCTGGTTTTCTAGTTTCCTCCTGGTTCTCTGGTTTCCTCTGGTTCTCTGGTTTCCTCCTGGTTCTCTGGTTTCCTCTGGTTCTCTAGTTTCCTCCTGGTTCTCTAGTTTCCTCTGGTTCTCTGGTTTCCTCCTGGTTCTCTGGTTTCCTCTGGTTCTCTGGTTTCCTCTGGTTCTCTGGTTTCCTCCTGGTTCTCTGGTTTCCTCCTGGTTCTCTGGTTTCATCTGGTTCTCTGGTTTCCTCCTGGTTCTCTGGTTTCCTACTGGTTCTCTGGTTTCATCTGGTTCTCTGGTTTCCTCCTGGTTCTGTGGTTTCCTCCTGGTTCTCTGGTTTCATCTGGTTCTTTGGTTTCCTCCTGGTTTTCTAGTTTCCTCCTGGTTCTCTGGTTTCCTCTGGTTCTCTGGTTTCCTCCTGGTTCTCTGGTTTCCTCTGGTTCTCTAGTTTTCTCTGGTTCTCTGGTTTCCTCTGGTTCTCTGGTTTCCTCTGGTTCTCTGGTTTCCTCTGGTTCTCTGGTTTCCTCCTGGTTCTCTGGTTTCCTCCTGGTTCTCTGGTTTCCTCTGGTTCTCTGGTTTCCTCCTGGTTCTCTGGTTTCCTCTGGTTCTCTGGTTTCCTCTGGTTCTCTGGTTTCCTCTGGTTCTCTGGTTCTCTCATGGTTCTCTGGTTTCCTCTGGTTCTCTGGTTTCCTCAGGTTCTCTGGTTTCCTCTGGTTCTCTGGTTTCCTCTGGTTCTCTGGTTTCATCTGGTTCTCTGGTTTCCTCCTGGTTCTGTGGTTTCCTCTGGTTCTCTGGTTTCCTCCTGGTTCTCTGGTTTCCTCCTGGTTCTCTGGTTTCCTCTGGTTCTCTGGTTTCCTCTGGTTCTCTGGTTTCCTCTGGTTCTCTGGTTTCCTCTGGTTCTCTGGTTTCCTCTGGTTCTCTGGTTCTCTCATGGTTCTCTGGTTTCCTCTGGTTCTCTGGTTTCCTCAGGTTCTCTGGTTTCCTCTGGTTCTCTGGTTTCCTCTGGTTCTCTGGTTTCCTCTGGTTATCTGGTTTCCTCCTGGTTCTGTGGTTTCCTCCTGGTTCTCTGGTTTCCTCTGGTTCTCTGGTTTCCTCTGGTTCTCTGGTTTCCTCTGGTTCTCTGGTTCTCTCATGGTTCTCTGGTTTCCTCTGGTTCTCTGGTTTCCTCAGGTTCTCTGGTTTCCTCTGGTTCTCTGGTTTCCTCTGGTTCTCTGGTTTCATCTGGTTCTCTGGTTTCCTCCTGGTTCTGTGGTTTCCTCCTGGTTCTCTGGTTTCATCTGGTTCTTTGGTTTCCTCCTGGTTTTCTAGTTTCCTCCTGGTTCTCTGGTTTCCTCTGGTTCTCTGGTTTCCTCCTGGTTCTCTGGTTTCCTCTGGTTCTCTAGTTTCCTCCTGGTTCTCTAGTTTCCTCTGGTTCTCTGGTTTCCTCCTGGTTCTCTGGTTTCCTCTGGTTCTCTGGTTTCCTCTGGTTCTCTGGTTTCCTCCTGGTTCTCTGGTTTCCTCCTGGTTCTCTGGTTTCATCTGGTTCTCTGGTTTCCTCCTGGTTCTCTGGTTTCCTACTGGTTCTCTGGTTTCATCTGGTTCTCTGGTTTCCTCCTGGTTCTGTGGTTTCCTCCTGGTTCTCTGGTTTCATCTGGTTCTTTGGTTTCCTCCTGGTTTTCTAGTTTCCTCCTGGTTCTCTGGTTTCCTCTGGTTCTCTGGTTTCCTCCTGGTTCTCTGGTTTCCTCTGGTTCTCTAGTTTTCTCTGGTTCTCTGGTTTCCTCTGGTTCTCTGGTTTCCTCTGGTTCTCTGGTTTCCTCTGGTTCTCTGGTTTCCTCTGGTTCTCTGGTTTCCTCCTGGGTATCTGGTTTCCTCCTGGTTCTCTGGTTTCCTCCTGGTTCTCTGGTTTCCTCTGGTTCTCTGGTTTCCTCCTGGTTCTCTGGTTTCCTCTGGTTCTCTGGTTTCCTCTGGTTCTCTGGTTTCCTCCTGGTTCTCTGGTTTCCTCCTGGTTCTCTGGTTTCCTCTGGTTCTCTGGTTTCCTCTGGTTCTCTGGTTTCCTCTGGTTCTCTGGTTTCCTCTGGTTCTCTGGTTTCCTCTGGTTCTCTGGTTCTCTCATGGTTCTCTGGTTTCCTCTGGTTCTCTGGTTTCCTCAGGTTCTCTGGTTTCCTCTGGTTCTCTGGTTTCCTCTGGTTCTCTGGTTTCCTCTGGTTATCTGGTTTCCTCCTGGTTCTGTGGTTCTCTCATGGTTCTCTGGTTTCCTCTGGTTCTCTGGTTTCCTCAGGTTCTCTGGTTTCCTCTGGTTCTCTGGTTTCCTCTGGTTCTCTGGTTTCATCTGGTTCTCTGGTTTCCTCCTGGTTCTGTGGTTTCCTCCTGGTTCTCTGGTTTCATCTGGTTCTTTGGTTTCCTCCTGGTTTTCTAGTTTCCTCCTGGTTCTCTGGTTTCCTCTGGTTCTCTGGTTTCCTCCTGGTTCTCTGGTTTCCTCTGGTTCTCTAGTTTTCTCTGGTTCTCTAGTTTCCTCCTGGTTCTCTGGTTTCCTCTGGTTCTCTGGTTTCCTCTGGTTCTCTGGTTTCCTCTGGTTCTCTGGTTTCCTCTGGTTCTCTGGTGTCCTCCTGGTTCTCTGGTTTCCTCCTGGTTCTCTGGTTTCCTCCTGGTTCTCTGGTTTCCTCTGGTTCTCTGGTTTCCTCCTGGTTCTCTGGTTTCCTCTGGTTCTCTGGTTTCCTCTGGTTCTCTGGTTTCCTCCTGGTTCTCTGGTTTCCTCTGGTTCTCTGGTTTCCTCTGGTTCTCTGGTTTCCTCCTGGTTCTCTGGTTTCCTCTGGTTCTCTGGTTTCCTCCTGGTTCTCTGGTTTCCTCTGGTTCTCTGGTTTCCTCTGGTTCTCTGGTTTCCTCTGGTTCTCTGGTTTCCTCTGGTTATCTGGTTTCCTCCTGGTTCTCTGGTTTCCTCTGGTTCTCTGGTTTCCTCTGGTTTCCTCCTGGTTCTCTAGTTTCCTCTGGTTCTCTGGTTTCCTCCTGGTTCTCTGGTTTCCTCTGGTTCTATGGTTTCCTCTGGTTCTCTGGTTTCCTCTGGTTCTCTGGTTTCCTCTGGTTCTCTGGTTTCCTCTGGTTCTCTGGTTTCCTCCTGGTTCTCTGATTTCCTCTGGTTCTCTGGTTTCCTCTGGTTCTCTGGTTTCCTCCTGGTTCTCTGGTTTCCTCTGGTTCCCTGGTTTCCTCTGGTTCTCTGGTTTCCTCTGGTTCTCTGGTTTCCTCCTGGTTCTCTGGTTTCCTCTGGTTCTCTGGTTTCCTCTGGTTCTCTGGTTTCCTCTGGTTCTCTGGTTTCCTCCTGGTTCTCTAGTTTCCTCTGGTTCTCTGGTTTCCTCTGGTTTCCTCCTGGTTCTCTGGTTTCCTCTGGTTCTCTGGTTTCCTCTGGTTCTCTGGTTTCCTCTGGTTCTCTGGTTTCCTCTGGTTCTCTGGTTTCCTCTGGTTCTCTGGTTTCCTCTGGTTCTCTAGTTTCCTCTGGTTCTCTGGTTTCCTCCTGGTTCTCTGGTTTCCTCCTGGTTCTCTGGTTTCCTCTGGTTCTCTAGTTTCCTCTGGTTCTCTAGTTTCCTCTGGTTCTCTGGTTTCCTCTGGTTCTCTGGTTTCCTCTGGTTCTCTGGTTCTCTGGTTCTCTGGTTTCCTCTGGTTCTCTGGTTTCCTCTGGTTCTCTGGTTTCCTCTGGTTCTCTGGTTTCCTCTGGTTCTCTGGCTTCCTCTGGTTCTCTGGTTTCCTCCTGGTTCTCTGGTTTCCTCCTGGTTCTCTGGTTTCCTCTGGTTCTCTGGTTTCCTCTGGTTCTATGGTTTCCTCTGGTTCTCTGGTTTCCTCTGGTTCTCTGGTTTCCTCTGGTTCTCTAGTTTCCTCTGGTTCTCTGGTTTCCTCCTGGTTCTCTGGTTTCCTCTGGTTCTCTGGTTTCCTCTGGTTCTCTGGTTTCCTCCTGGTTCTCTGGTTTCCTCCTGGTTCGCTGGTTTCCTCCTGGTTCTCTGGTTTCCTCTGGTTCTCTGGTTTCCTCCTGGTTCTCTGGTTTCCTCTGGTTCTCTGGTTTCCTCTGGTTCTCTGGTTTCCTCCTGGTTCTCTGGTTTCCTCCTGGTTCTCTGGTTTCCTCTGGTTCTCTGGTTTTCTCTGGTTCTCTGGTTTCCTCTGGTTCTCTGGTTTCCTCTGGTTCTCTGGTTTCCTCTGGTTCTCTGGTTTCCTCCTGGTTCTCTGGTTTCCTCTGGTTCTCTGGTTTCCTCCTGGTTCTCTAGTTGCCTCTGGTTCTCTGGTTTCCTCTGGTTCTCTGGTTTCCTCCTGGTTCTCTGGTTTCCTCTGGTTCTCTGGTTTCCTCCTGGTTCTCTGGTTTCCTCCTGGTTCTCTGGTTTCCTCTGGTTCTCTGGCTTCCTCTGGTTCTCTGGTTTCCTCCTGGTTATCTGGTTTCCTCCTGGTTCTCTGGTTTCCTCTGGTTCTCTGGTTTCCTCTGGTTCTCTGGTTTCCTCTGGTTCTCTGGTTTCCTCTGGTTCTCTGGTTTCCTCTGGTTCTCTGGTTTCCTCTGGTTCTCTGGTTTCCTCTGGTTCTCTAGTTTCCTCCTGGTTCTCTGGTTTCATCTGGTTCTCTGGTTTCCTCTGGTTCTCTGGTTTCCTCTGGTTCTCTGGTTTCCTCCTGGTTCTCTGGTTTCCTCCTGGTTCTCTGGTTTCCTCTGGTTCTCTGGTTTCCTCTGGTTCTCTGGTTTCCTCCTGGTTCTCTGGTTTCCTCCTGGTTCTCTGGTTTCCTCCTGGTTCTCTGGTTTCCTCCTGGTTCTCTGGTTTCCTCTGGTTCTCTGGTTTCCTCCTGGTTCTCTGGTTTCCTCTGGTTCTCTGGTTTCCTCTGGTTCTCTGGTTTCCTCTGGATCTCTGGTTTCCTCTGGTTCTCTGGTTTCCTCCTGGTTCTCTGGTTTCCTCTGGTTCTCTGGTTTCCTCTGGTTCTCTGGTTTCCTCCTGGTTCTCTGGTTTCCTCTGGTTTTCTGGTTTCCTCTGGTTCTCTGGTTTCCTCTGGTTCTCTGGTTTCCTCTGGTTCTCTGGTTTCCTCTGGTTCTCTAGTTTCCTCTGGTTCTCTGGTTTTCTCTGGTTCTCTGGTTTCCTCTGGTTCTCTGGTTTCCTCCTGGTTCTCTGGTTTCCTCTGGTTCTCTGGTTTCCTCTGGTTTTCTGGTTTCCTCCTGGTTCTCTGGTTTCCTCTGGTTCTCTGGTTTCCTCCTGGTTCTCTGGTTTCCTCTGGTTCTCTGGTTTCCTCTGGTTCTCTGGTTTCATCTGGTTCTCTGGTTTCCTCTGGTTCTCTGGTTTCCTCCTGGTTCTCTGGTTTCCTCTGGTTCTCTGGTTTCCTCTGGTTTCCTCCTGGTTCTCTAGTTTCCTCTGGTTCTCTGGTTTCATCTGGTTCTCTGGTTTCCTCCTGGTTCTCTGGTTTCCTCTGGTTCTCTAGTTTCCTCTGGTTCTCTGGTTTCCTCCTGGTTCTCTGGTTTCCTCTGGTTCTCTGGTTTCCTCTGGTTCTCTGGTTTCCTCTGGTTCTCTGGTTTCCTCTGGTTCTCTGGTTTCCTCCTGGTTCTCTGATTTCCTCTGGTTCTCTGGTTTCCTCTGGTTCTCTGGTTTCCTCCTGGTTCTCTGGTTTCCTCTGGTTCCCTGGTTTCCTCTGGTTCTCTGGTTTCCTCTGGTTCTCTGGTTTCCTCCTGGTTCTCTGGTTTCCTCTGGTTCTCTGGTTTCCTCTGGTTCTCTGGTTTCCTCCTGGTTCTCTGGTTTCCTCTGGTTCTCTGGTTTCCTCTGGTTCTCTGGTTTCCTCTGGTTCTCTGGTTTCCTCCTGGTTCTCTAGTTTCCTCTGGTTCTCTGGTTTCCTCTGGTTTCCTCCTGGTTCTCTGGTTTCCTCTGGTTATCTGGTTTCCTCTGGTTCTCTGGTTTCCTCTGGTTCTCTGGTTTCCTCTGGTTCTCTGGTTTCCTCTGGTTCTCTGGTTTCCTCCTGGTTCTCTGGTTTCCTCTGGTTCTCTGGTTTCCTCTGGTTCTCTGGTTTCCTCTGGTTCTCTAGTTTCCTCTGGTTCTCTGGTTTCCTCCTGGTTCTCTGGTTTCCTCCTGGTTCTCTGGTTTCCTCTGGTTCTCTAGTTTCCTCTGGTTCTCTAGTTTCCTCTGGTTCTCTGGTTTCCTCTGGTTCTCTGGTTTCCTCTGGTTCTCTGGTTCTCTGGTTCTCTGGTTTCCTCTGGTTCTCTGGTTTCCTCTGGTTCTCTGGTTTCCTCTGGTTCTCTGGTTTCCTCTGGTTCTCTGGCTTCCTCTGGTTCTCTGGTTTCCTCCTGGTTCTCTGGTTTCCTCCTGGTTCTCTGGTTTCCTCTGGTTCTCTGGTTTCCTCTGGTTCTCTGGTTTCCTCTGGTTCTCTGGTTTCCTCTGGTTCTCTAGTTTCCTCTGGTTCTCTGGTTTCCTCCTGGTTCTCTGGTTTCCTCTGGTTCTCTGGTTTCCTCTGGTTCTCTGGTTTCCTCCTGGTTCTCTGGTTTCCTCCTGGTTCTCTGGTTTCCTCCTGGTTCTCTGGTTTCCTCTGGTTCTCTGGTTTCCTCCTGGTTCTCTGGTTTCCTCTGGTTCTCTGGTTTCCTCTGGTTCTCTGGTTTCCTCCTGGTTCTCTGGTTTCCTCCTGGTTCTCTGGTTTCCTCTGGTTCTCTGGTTTCCTCTGGTTCTCTGGTTTCTTCTGGTTCTCTGGTTTCCTATGGTTCTCTGGTTTCCTCCTGGTTCTCTGGTTTCCTCTGGTTCTCTGGTTTCCTCCTGGTTCTCTAGTTGCCTCTGGTTCTCTGGTTTCCTCTGGTTCTCTGGTTTCCTCCTGGTTCTCTGGTTTCCTCTGGTTCTCTGGTTTCCTCCTGGTTCTCTGGTTTCCTCCTGGTTCTCTGGTTTCCTCTGGTTCTCTGGCTTCCTCTGGTTCTCTGGTTTCCTCCTGGTTCTCTGGTTTCCTCCTGGTTCTCTGGTTTCCTCTGGTTCTCTGGTTTCCTCTGGTTCTCTGGTTTCCTCTGGTTCTCTGCTTTCCTCTGGTTCTCTAGTTTCCTCCTGGTTCTCTGGTTTCATCTGGTTCTCTGGTTTCCTCTGGTTCTCTAGTTTCCTCCTGGTTCTCTGGTTTCCTCTGGTTCCCTCTGGTTCTCTGGTTTCCTCTGGTTCTCTGGTTCTCTGGTTTCCTCTGGTTCTCTGGTTTCCTCTGGTTCTCTGGTTTCCTCCTGGTTCTCTGGTTTCCTCTGGTTCTCTGGTTTCCTCTGGTTCTCTGGTTTCCTCCTGGTTCTCTGGTTTCATCTGGTTATCTGGTTTCCTCCTGGTTCTCTGGTTTCCTCTGGTTCTCTGGTTTCCTCCTGGTTCTCTGGTTTCCTCTGGTTCTCTAGTTTCCTCCTGGTTCTCTAGTTTCCTCTGGTTCTCTGGTTTCCTCCTGGTTCTCTGGTTTCCTCTGGTTCTCTGGTTTCCTCTGGTTCTCTGGTTTCCTCCTGGTTCTCTGGTTTCCTCCTGGTTCTCTGGTTTCATCTGGTTCTCTGGTTTCCTCCTGGTTCTCTGGTTTCCTACTGGTTCTCTGGTTTCATCTGGTTATCTGGTTTCCTCCTGGTTCTGTGGTTTCCTCCTGGTTCTCTGGTTTCATCTGGTTCTTTGGTTTCCTCCTGGTTTTCTAGTTTCCTCCTGGTTCTCTGGTTTCCTCTGGTTCTCTGGTTTCCTCCTGGTTCTCTGGTTTCATCTGGTTCTCTAGTTTCCTCTGGTTCTCTGGTTTCCTCCTGGTTATCTGGTTTCCTCCTGGTTCTCTGGTTTCCTCCTGGTTCTCTGGTTTCCTCCTGGTTCTCTGGTTTCCTCTGGTTCTCTGGTTTCCTCTGGTTCTCTGGTTTCCTCTGGTTCTCTGGTTTCCTCTGGTTCTCTGGTTTCCTCTGGTTCTCTGGTTTCCTCTGGTTCTCTGCTTTCCTCTGGTTCTCTAGTTTCCTCCTGGTTCTCTGGTTTCATCTGGTTCTCTGGTTTCCTCTGGTTCTCTAGTTTCCTCCTGGTTCTCTGGTTTCCTCTGGTTCCCTCTGGTTCTCTGGTTTCCTCTGGTTCTCTGGTTCTCTGGTTTCCTCCTGGTTCTCTGGTTTCCTCTGGTTCTCTGGTTTCCTCTGGTTCTCTGGTTTCCTCTGGTTCTCTGGTTTCCTCTGGTTCTCTGGTTTCCTCTGGTTCTCTGGTTTCCTCCTGGTTCTCTGGTTTCCTCTGGTTCTCTGGTTTCCTCTGGTTCTCTGGTTTCCTCCTGGTTCTCTGGTTTCATCTGGTTATCTGGTTTCCTCCTGGTTCTCTGGTTTCCTCTGGTTCTCTGGTTTCCTCCTGGTTCTCTGGTTTCCTCTGGTTCTCTAGTTTCCTCCTGGTTCTCTAGTTTCCTCTGGTTCTCTGGTTTCCTCCTGGTTCTCTGGTTTCCTCTGGTTCTCTGGTTTCCTCTGGTTCTCTGGTTTCCTCCTGGTTCTCTGGTTTCCTCCTGGTTCTCTGGTTTCATCTGGTTCTCTGGTTTCCTCCTGGTTCTCTGGTTTCCTACTGGTTCTCTGGTTTCATCTGGTTATCTGGTTTCCTCCTGGTTCTGTGGTTTCCTCCTGGTTCTCTGGTTTCATCTGGTTCTTTGGTTTCCTCCTGGTTTTCTAGTTTCCTCCTGGTTCTCTGGTTTCCTCTGGTTCTCTGGTTTCCTCCTGGTTCTCTGGTTTCATCTGGTTCTCTAGTTTCCTCTGGTTCTCTGGTTTCCTCCTGGTTATCTGGTTTCCTCCTGGTTCTCTGGTTTCCTCCTGGTTCTCTGGTTTCCTCCTGGTTCTCTGGTTTCCTCTGGTTCTCTGGTTTCCTCTGGTTCTCTGGTTTCCTCTGGTTCTCTGGTTTCCTCTGGTTCTCTGGTTTCCTCTGGTTCTCTGCTTTCCTCTGGTTCTCTGCTTTCCTCTGGTTCTCTAGTTTCCTCCTGGTTCTCTGGTTTCATCTGGTTCTCTGGTTTCCTCTGGTTCTCTAGTTTCCTCCTGGTTCTCTGGTTTCCTCTGGTTCCCTCTGGTTCTCTGGTTTCCTCTGGTTCTCTGGTTCTCTGGTTTCCTCTGGTTCTCTGGTTTCCTCTGGTTCTCTGGTTTCCTCCTGGTTCTCTGGTTTCCTCTGGTTCTCTGGTTTCCTCTGGTTCTCTGGTTTCCTCTGGTTCTCTGGTTTCCTCTGGTTCTCTGGTTTCCTCTGGTTCTCTGGTTTCCTCCTGGTTCTCTGGTTTCCTCTGGTTCTCTGGTTTCCTCTGGTTCTCTGGTTTCCTCCTGGTTCTCTGGTTTCATCTGGTTATCTGGTTTCCTCCTGGTTCTCTGGTTTCCTCTGGTTCTCTGGTTTCCTCCTGGTTCTCTGGTTTCCTCTGGTTCTCTAGTTTCCTCCTGGTTCTCTAGTTTCCTCTGGTTCTCTGGTTTCCTCCTGGTTCTCTGGTTTCCTCTGGTTCTCTGGTTTCCTCTGGTTCTCTGGTTTCCTCCTGGTTCTCTGGTTTCCTCCTGGTTCTCTGGTTTCATCTGGTTCTCTGGTTTCCTCCTGGTTCTCTGGTTTCCTACTGGTTCTCTGGTTTCATCTGGTTCTCTGGTTTCCTCCTGGTTCTGTGGTTTCCTCCTGGTTCTCTGGTTTCATCTGGTTCTTTGGTTTCCTCCTGGTTTTCTAGTTTCCTCCTGGTTCTCTGGTTTCCTCTGGTTCTCTGGTTTCCTCCTGGTTCTCTGGTTTCCTCTGGTTCTCTAGTTTTCTCTGGTTCTCTAGTTTCCTCCTGGTTCTCTGGTTTCCTCTGGTTCTCTGGTTTCCTCTGGTTCTCTGGTTTCCTCTGGTTCTCTGGTTTCCTCTGGTTCTCTGGTTTCCTCCTGGTTATCTGGTTTCCTCCTGGTTCTCTGGTTTCCTCCTGGTTCTCTGGTTTCCTCTGGTTCTCTGGTTTCCTCCTGGTTCTCTGGTTTCCTCTGGTTCTCTGGTTTCCTCTGGTTCTCTGGTTTCCTCTGGTTCTCTGGTTCTCTCATGGTTCTCTGGTTTCCTCTGGTTCTCTGGTTTCCTCAGGTTCTCTGGTTTCCTCTGGTTCTCTGGTTTCCTCTGGTTCTCTGGTTTCCTCTGGTTCTCTGGTTTCCTCTGGTTCTCTGGTTTCCTCCTGGTTATCTGGTTTCCTCCTGGTTCTCTGGTTTCCTCCTGGTTCTCTGGTTTCCTCTGGTTCTCTGGTTTCCTCCTGGTTCTCTGGTTTCCTCTGGTTCTCTGGTTTCCTCTGGTTCTCTGGTTTCCTCCTGGTTCTCTGGTTTCCTCCTGGTTCTCTGGTTTCCTCTGGTTCTCTGGTTTCCTCTGGTTCTCTGGTTTCCTCTGGTTCTCTGGTTTCCTCTGGTTCTCTGGTTTCCTCTGGTTCTCTGGTTCTCTCATGGTTCTCTGGTTTCCTCTGGTTCTCTGGTTTCCTCTGGTTCTCTGGTTTCCTCTGGTTCTCTGGTTCTCTCATGGTTCTCTGGTTTCCTCTGGTTCTCTGGTTTCCTCTGGTTCTCTGGTTTCCTCTGGTTCTCTGGTTCTCTCATGGTTCTCTGGTTTCCTCTGGTTCTCTGGTTTCCTCAGGTTCTCTGGTTTCCTCTGGTTCTCTGGTTTCCTCTGGTTCTCTGGTTTCATCTGGTTCTCTGGTTTCCTCCTGGTTCTGTGGTTTCCTCCTGGTTCTCTGGTTTCATCTGGTTCTTTGGTTTCCTCCTGGTTTTCTAGTTTCCTCCTGGTTCTCTGGTTTCCTCTGGTTCTCTGGTTTCCTCCTGGTTCTCTGGTTTCCTCGGGTTCTCTAGTTTTCTCTGGTTCTCTAGTTTCCTCCTGGTTCTCTGGTTTCCTCTGGTTCTCTGGTTTCCTCTGGTTCTCTGGTTTCCTCTGGTTCTCTGGTTTCCTCTGGTTCTCTGGTTTCCTCCTGGTTCTCTGGTTTC
This sequence comes from Notolepis coatsorum, assembly GCF_963971535.1. Classification (NCBI taxonomy): domain Eukaryota; kingdom Metazoa; phylum Chordata; class Actinopteri; order Aulopiformes; family Paralepididae; genus Notolepis; species Notolepis coatsorum. The sequence continues at coordinate 111,355 of NW_028172342.1, forward strand.
CTCCTGGTTCTCTGGTTTCCTCCTGGTTCTCTGGTTTCCTCTGGTTCTCTGGTTTCCTCCTGGTTCTCTGGTTTCCTCTGGTTCTCTGGTTTCCTCTGGTTCTCTGGTTTCCTCCTGGTTCTCTGGTTTCCTCCTGGTTCTCTGGTTTCCTCTGGTTCTCTGGTTTCCTCTGGTTCTCTGGTTTCCTCTGGTTCTCTGGTTTCCTCTGGTTCTCTGGTTTCCTCTGGTTCTCTGGTTCTCTCATGGTTCTCTGGTTTCCTCTGGTTCTCTGGTTTCCTCAGGTTCTCTGGTTTCCTCTGGTTCTCTGGTTTCCTCTGGTTCTCTGGTTTCCTCTGGTTATCTGGTTTCCTCTGGTTCTCTGGTTCCCTCATGGTTCTCTGGTTTCCTCTGGTTCTCTGGTTTCCTCAGGTTCTCTGGTTTCCTCTGGTTCTCTGGTTTCCTCTGGTTCTCTGGTTTCCTCTGGTTCTCTGGTTTCCTCCTGGTTCTCTGGTTTCCTCCTGGTTCTCTGGTTTCCTCTGGTTCTCTGGTTTCCTCTGGTTCTCTGGTTTCCTCCTGGTTCTCTGGTTTCCTCTGGTTCTCTGGTTTCCTCTGGTTCTCTGGTTTCCTCCTGGTTCTCTGGTTTCCTCCTGGTTCTCTGGTTTCCTCTGGTTCTCTGGTTTCCTCTGGTTCTCTGGTTTCTTCTGGTTCTCTGGTTTCCTATGGTTCTCTGGTTTCCTCCTGGTTCTCTGGTTTCCTCTGGTTCTCTGGTTTCCTCCTGGTTCTCTAGTTGCCTCTGGTTCTCTGGTTTCCTCTGGTTCTCTGGTTTCCTCCTGGTTCTCTGGTTTCCTCTGGTTCTCTGGTTTCCTCCTGGTTCTCTGGTTTCCTCCTGGTTCTCTGGTTTCCTCTGGTTCTCTGGCTTCCTCTGGTTCTCTGGTTTCCTCCTGGTTCTCTGGTTTCCTCCTGGTTCTCTGGTTTCCTCTGGTTCTCTGGTTTCCTCTGGTTCTCTGGTTTCCTCTGGTTCTCTGGTTTCCTCTGGTTCTCTGGTTTCCTCTGGTTCTCTGCTTTCCTCTGGTTCTCTAGTTTCCTCCTGGTTCTCTGGTTTCATCTGGTTCTCTGGTTTCCTCTGGTTCTCTAGTTTCCTCCTGGTTCTCTGGTTTCCTCTGGTTCCCTCTGGTTCTCTGGTTTCCTCCTGGTTCTCTGGTTTCCTCTGGTTCTCTGGTTTCCTCCTGGTTCTCTGGTTTCCTCCTGGTTCTCTGGTTTCCTCTGGTTCTCTGGTTTCCTCTGGTTCTCTGGTTTCCTCTGGTTCTCTGGTTTCCTCTGGTTCTCTGGTTTCCTCTGGTTCTCTGGTTCTCTCATGGTTCTCTGGTTTCCTCTGGTTCTCTGGTTTCCTCAGGTTCTCTGGTTTCCTCTGGTTCTCTGGTTTCCTCTGGTTCTCTGGTTTCCTCTGGTTATCTGGTTTCCTCTGGTTCTCTGGTTCCCTCATGGTTCTCTGGTTTCCTCTGGTTCTCTGGTTTCCTCAGGTTCTCTGGTTTCCTCTGGTTCTCTGGTTTCCTCTGGTTCTCTGGTTTCCTCTGGTTCTCTGGTTTCCTCTGGTTCTCTGGTTTCCTCCTGGTTCTCTGGTTTCCTCCTGGTTCTCTGGTTTCCTCTGGTTCTCTGGTTTCCTCTGGTTCTCTGGTTTCCTCCTGGTTCTCTGGTTTCCTCTGGTTCTCTGGTTTCCTCTGGTTCTCTGGTTTCCTCCTGGTTCTCTGGTTTCCTCCTGGTTCTCTGGTTTCCTCTGGTTCTCTGGTTTCCTCTGGTTCTCTGGTTTCTTCTGGTTCTCTGGTTTCCTATGGTTCTCTGGTTTCCTCCTGGTTCTCTGGTTTCCTCTGGTTCTCTGGTTTCCTCCTGGTTCTCTAGTTGCCTCTGGTTCTCTGGTTTCCTCTGGTTCTCTGGTTTCCTCCTGGTTCTCTGGTTTCCTCTGGTTCTCTGGTTTCCTCCTGGTTCTCTGGTTTCCTCCTGGTTCTCTGGTTTCCTCTGGTTCTCTGGCTTCCTCTGGTTCTCTGGTTTCCTCCTGGTTCTCTGGTTTCCTCCTGGTTCTCTGGTTTCCTCTGGTTCTCTGGTTTCCTCTGGTTCTCTGGTTTCCTCTGGTTCTCTGGTTTCCTCTGGTTCTCTGGTTTCCTCTGGTTCTCTGGTTTCCTCTGGTTCTCTGCTTTCCTCTGGTTCTCTAGTTTCCTCCTGGTTCTCTGGTTTCATCTGGTTCTCTGGTTTCCTCTGGTTCTCTAGTTTCCTCCTGGTTCTCTGGTTTCCTCTGGTTCCCTCTGGTTCTCTGGTTTCCTCTGGTTCTCTGGTTCTCTGGTTTCCTCTGGTTCTCTGGTTTCCTCTGGTTCTCTGGTTTCCTCCTGGTTCTCTGGTTTCCTCTGGTTCTCTGGTTTCCTCTGGTTCTCTGGTTTCCTCTGGTTCTCTGGTTTCCTCTGGTTCTCTGGTTTCCTCTGGTTCTCTGGTTTCCTCCTGGTTCTCTGGTTTCCTCTGGTTCTCTGGTTTCCTCTGGTTCTCTGGTTTCCTCCTGGTTCTCTGGTTTCATCTGGTTATCTGGTTTCCTCCTGGTTCTCTGGTTTCCTCTGGTTATCTGGTTTCCTCCTGGTTCTCTGGTTTCCTCTGGTTCTCTAGTTTCCTCCTGGTTCTCTAGTTTCCTCTGGTTCTCTGGTTTCCTCCTGGTTCTCTGGTTTCCTCTGGTTCTCTGGTTTCCTCTGGTTCTCTGGTTTCCTCCTGGTTCTCTGGTTTCCTCCTGGTTCTCTGGTTTCATCTGGTTCTCTGGTTTCCTCCTGGTTCTCTGGTTTCCTACTGGTTCTCTGGTTTCATCTGGTTCTCTGGTTTCCTCCTGGTTCTGTGGTTTCCTCCTGGTTCTCTGGTTTCATCTGGTTCTTTGGTTTCCTCCTGGTTTTCTAGTTTCCTCCTGGTTCTCTGGTTTCCTCTGGTTCTCTGGTTTCCTCCTGGTTCTCTGGTTTCCTCTGGTTCTCTAGTTTTCTCTGGTTCTCTAGTTTCCTCCTGGTTCTCTGGTTTCCTCTGGTTCTCTGGTTTCCTCTGGTTCTCTGGTTTCCTCTGGTTCTCTGGTTTCCTCTGGTTCTCTGGTTTCCTCCTGGTTATCTGGTTTCCTCCTGGTTCTCTGGTTTCCTCCTGGTTCTCTGGTTTCCTCTGGTTCTCTGGTTTCCTCCTGGTTCTCTGGTTTCCTCTGGTTCTCTGGTTTCCTCTGGTTCTCTGGTTTCCTCCTGGTTCTCTGGTTTCCTCCTGGTTCTCTGGTTTCCTCTGGTTCTCTGGTTTCCTCTGGTTCTCTGGTTTCCTCTGGTTCTCTGGTTTCCTCTGGTTCTCTGGTTTCCTCTGGTTCTCTGGTTCTCTCATGGTTCTCTGGTTTCCTCTGGTTCTCTGGTTTCCTCAGGTTCTCTGGTTTCCTCTGGTTCTCTGGTTTCCTCTGGTTCTCTGGTTTCCTCTGGTTATCTGGTTTCCTCCTGGTTCTGTGGTTTCCTCCTGGTTCTCTGGTTTCCTCTGGTTCTCTGGTTTCCTCTGGTTCTCTGGTTTCCTCTGGTTCTCTGGTTCTCTCATGGTTCTCTGGTTTCCTCTGGTTCTCTGGTTTCCTCAGGTTCTCTGGTTTCCTCTGGTTCTCTGGTTTCCTCTGGTTATCTGGTTTCATCTGGTTCTCTGGTTTCCTCCTGGTTCTGTGGTTTCCTCCTGGTTCTCTGGTTTCATCTGGTTCTTTGGTTTCCTCCTGGTTTTCTAGTTTCCTCCTGGTTCTCTGGTTTCCTCTGGTTCTCTGGTTTCCTCCTGGTTCTCTGGTTTCCTCTGGTTCTCTAGTTTTCTCTGGTTCTCTAGTTTCCTCCTGGTTCTCTGGTTTCCTCTGGTTCTCTGGTTTCCTCTGGTTCTCTGGTTTCCTCTGGTTCTCTGGTTTCCTCTGGTTCTCTGGTTTCCTCCTGGTTCTCTGGTTTCCTCCTGGTTCTCTGGTTTCCTCCTGGTTCTCTGGTTTCCTCTGGTTCTCTGGTTTCCTCCTGGTTCTCTGGTTTCCTCTGGTTCTCTGGTTTCCTCTGGTTCTCTGGTTTCCTCCTGGTTCTCTGGTTTCCTCCTGGTTCTCTGGTTTCCTCTGGTTCTCTGGTTTCCTCTGGTTCTCTGGTTTCCTCTGGTTCTCTGGTTTCCTCTGGTTCTCTGGTTCTCTCATGGTTCTCTGGTTTCCTCTGGTTCTCTGGTTTCCTCAGGTTCTCTGGTTTCCTCTGGTTCTCTGGTTTCCTCTGGTTCTCTGGTTTCCTCTGGTTATCTGGTTTCCTCTGGTTCTCTGGTTCCCTCATGGTTCTCTGGTTTCCTCTGGTTCTCTGGTTTCCTCAGGTTCTCTGGTTTCCTCTGGTTCTCTGGTTTCCTCTGGTTCTCTGGTTTCCTCTGGTTCTCTGGTTTCCTCCTGGTTCTCTGGTTTCCTCCTGGTTCTCTGGTTTCCTCTGGTTCTCTGGTTTCCTCTGGTTCTCTAGTTTCCTCTGGTTCTCTGGTTTCCTCTGGTTCTCTGGTTTCCTCCTGGTTCTCTGGTTTCCTCCTGGTTCTCTGGTTTCCTCTGGTTCTCTGGTTTCCTCTGGTTCTCTAGTTTCCTCTGGTTCTCTGGTTTCCTCTGGTTCTCTGGTTTCCTCCTGGTTCTCTGGCTTCCTCCTGGTTCTCTGGTTTTCTCTGGTTCTCTAGTTTCCTCTGGTTCTCTAGTTTCCTCTGGTTCTCTGGTTTCCTCCTGGTTCTCTAGTTTCCTCTGGTTCTCTAGTTTCCTCTGGTTCTCTGGTTTCCTCCTAGTTCTCTGGTTTCCTCTGGTTCTCTGGTTTCCTCTGGTTCTCTGGTTTCCTCTGGTTCTCTGGTTTCCTCCTGGTTCTCTGGTTTCCTCTGGTTCTCTGGTTTCCTCTGGTTCTCTGGTTTCCTCTGGTTCTCTGGTTTCCTCCTGGTTCTCTGGTTTCCTCCTGGTTCTCTGGTTTCCTCTGGTTCTCTGGTTTCCTCTGGTTCTCTGGTTTCCTCCTGGTTCTCTGGTTTCCTCTGGTTCTCTGGTTTCCTCTGGTTCTCTGGTTTCCTCTGGTTTCCTCTGGTTTCCTCTGGTTCTCTGGTTTCCTCCAGGTTCTCTGGTTTCCTCTGGTTCTCTGGTTTCCTCTGGTTCTCTGGTTTCCTCCTGGTTCTCTGGTTTCCTCTGGTTCTCTGGTTTCCTCTGGTTCTCTGGTTTCCTCTGGTTCTCTGGTTTCCTCTGGTTCTCTGGTTTCCTCTGGTTCTCTAGTTTCCTCTGGTTCTCTGGTTTCCTCTGGTTCTCTGGTTTGCTCTGGTTCTCTGGTTTCCTCCTGGTTCTCTGGTTTCCTCTGGTTCTCTGGTTTCCTCTGGTTCTCTGGTTTCCTCCTGGTTCTCTGGTTTCCTCTGGTTCTCTGGTTTCCTCTGGTTCTCTGGTTTCCTCCTGGTTCTCTGGTTTCCTCTGGTTCTCTGGTTTCCTCTGGTTCTCTGGTTTCCTCCTGGTTCTCTGGTTTCCTCCTGGTTCTCTGGTTTCCTCTGGTTCTCTGGTTTCCTCTGGTTCTCTGGTTTCTTCTGGTTCTCTGGTTTCCTATGGTTCTCTGGTTTCCTCCTGGTTCTCTGGTTTCCTCTGGTTCTCTGGTTTCCTCCTGGTTCTCTAGTTGCCTCTGGTTCTCTGGTTTCCTCTGGTTCTCTGGTTTCCTCCTGGTTCTCTGGTTTCCTCTGGTTCTCTGGTTTCCTCTGGTTCTCTGGTTTCCTCTGGTTCTCTGCTTTCCTCTGGTTCTCTAGTTTCCTCCTGGTTCTCTGGTTTCATCTGGTTCTCTGGTTTCCTCTGGTTCTCTAGTTTCCTCCTGGTTCTCTGGTTTCCTCTGGTTCTCTGGTTTCCTCCTGGTTCTCTGGTTTCCTCTGGTTCTCTGGTTTCCTCCTGGTTCTCTGGTTTCCTCTGGTTCTCTGGTTTCCTCTGGTTCTCTGGTTTCCTCCTGGTTCTCTGGTTTCCTCCTGGTTCTCTGGTTTCCTCTGGTTCTCTGGTTTCCTCTGGTTCTCTGGTTTCCTCTGGTTCTCTGGTTTCCTCTGGTTCTCTGGTTTCCTCTGGTTCTCTGGTTCTCTCATGGTTCTCTGGTTTCCTCTGGTTCTCTGGTTTCCTCAGGTTCTCTGGTTTCCTCTGGTTCTCTGGTTTCCTCTGGTTCTCTGGTTTCCTCTGGTTATCTGGTTTCCTCTGGTTCTCTGGTTCCCTCATGGTTCTCTGGTTTCCTCTGGTTCTCTGGTTTCCTCAGGTTCTCTGGTTTCCTCTGGTTCTCTGGTTTCCTCTGGTTCTCTGGTTTCCTCTGGTTCTCTGGTTTCCTCTGGTTCTCTGGTTTCCTCCTGGTTCTCTGGTTTCCTCCTGGTTCTCTGGTTTCCTCTGGTTCTCTGGTTTCCTCTGGTTCTCTGGTTTCCTCCTGGTTCTCTAGTTTCCTCTGGTTCTCTGGTTTCCTCCTGGTTCTCTGGTTTCCTCTGGTTCCCTGGTTTCCTCTGGTTCTCTGGTTTCCTCTGGTTCTCTGGTTTCCTCCTGGTTCTCTGGTTTCCTCTGGTTCTCTGGTTTCCTCTGGTTCTCTGGTTTCCTCTGGTTCTCTGGTTTCCTCCTGGTTCTCTAGTTTCCTCTGGTTCTCTGGTTTCCTCTGGTTTCCTCCTGGTTCTCTGGTTTCCTCTGGTTCTCTGGTTTCCTCTGGTTCTCTGGTTTCCTCTGGTTCTCTGGTTTCCTCTGGTTCTCTGGTTTCCTCTGGTTCTCTGGTTTCCTCTGGTTCTCTAGTTTCCTCTGGTTCTCTGGTTTCCTCCTGGTTCTCTGGTTTCCTCCTGGTTCTCTGGTTTCCTCTGGTTCTCTAGTTTCCTCTGGTTCTCTAGTTTCCTCTGGTTCTCTGGTTTCCTCTGGTTCTCTGGTTTCCTCTGGTTCGCTGGTTCTCTGGTTCTCTGGTTTCCTCTGGTTCTCTGGTTTCCTCTGGTTCTCTGGTTTCCTCTGGTTCTCTGGTTTCCTCTGGTTCTCTGGCTTCCTCTGGTTCTCTGGTTTCCTCCTGGTTCTCTGGTTTCCTCCTGGTTCTCTGGTTTCCTCTGGTTCTCTGGTTTCCTCTGGTTCTATGGTTTCCTCTGGTTCTCTGGTTTCCTCTGGTTCTCTGGTTTCCTCTGGTTCTCTAGTTTCCTCTGGTTCTCTGGTTTCCTCCTGGTTCTCTGGTTTCCTCTGGTTCTCTGGTTTCCTCTGGTTCTCTGGTTTCCTCCTGGTTCTCTGGTTTCCTCCTGGTTCTCTGGTTTCCTCCTGGTTCTCTGGTTTCCTCTGGTTCTCTGGTTTCCTCCTGGTTCTCTGGTTTCCTCTGGTTCTCTGGTTTCCTCTGGTTCTCTGGTTTCCTCCTGGTTCTCTGGTTTCCTCCTGGTTCTCTGGTTTCCTCTGGTTCTCTGGTTTTCTCTGGTTCTCTGGTTTCCTCTGGTTCTCTGGTTTCCTCTGGTTCTCTGGTTTCCTCTGGTTCTCTGGTTTCCTCCTGGTTCTCTGGTTTCCTCTGGTTCTCTGGTTTCCTCAGGTTCTCTGGTTTCCTCTGGTTCTCTGGTTTCCTCTGGTTCTCTGGTTTCATCTGGTTCTCTGGTTTCCTCCTGGTTCTGTGGTTTCCTCCTGGTTCTCTGGTTTCATCTGGTTCTTTGGTTTCCTCCTGGTTTTCTAGTTTCCTCCTGGTTCTCTGGTTTCCTCTGGTTCTCTGGTTTCCTCCTGGTTCTCTGGTTTCCTCTGGTTCTCTAGTTTTCTCTGGTTCTCTAGTTTCCTCCTGGTTCTCTGGTTTCCTCTGGTTCTCTGGTTTCCTCTGGTTCTCTGGTTTCCTCTGGTTCTCTGGTTTCCTCTGGTTCTCTGGTGTCCTCCTGGTTCTCTGGTTTCCTCCTGGTTCTCTGGTTTCCTCCTGGTTCTCTGGTTTCCTCTGGTTCTCTGGTTTCCTCCTGGTTCTCTGGTTTCCTCTGGTTCTCTGGTTTCCTCTGGTTCTCTGGTTTCCTCCTGGTTCTCTGGTTTCCTCTGGTTCTCTGGTTTCCTCTGGTTCTCTGGTTTCCTCCTGGTTCTCTGGTTTCCTCTGGTTTCCTCTGGTTCTCTGGTTTCCTCTGGTTCTCTGGTTTCCTCTGGTTCTCTGGTTTCCTCCTGGTTCTCTGATTTCCTCTGGTTCTCTGGTTTCCTCTGGTTCTCTGGTTTCCTCCTGGTTCTCTGGTTTCCTCTGGTTCCCTGGTTTCCTCTGGTTCTCTGGTTTCCTCTGGTTCTCTGGTTTCCTCCTGGTTCTCTGGTTTCCTCTGGTTCTCTGGTTTCCTCTGGTTCTCTGGTTTCCTCCTGGTTCTCTGGTTTCCTCTGGTTCTCTGGTTTCCTCTGGTTCTCTGGTTTCCTCTGGTTCTCTGGTTTCCTCCTGGTTCTCTAGTTTCCTCTGGTTCTCTGGTTTCCTCTGGTTTCCTCCTGGTTCTCTGGTTTCCTCTGGTTATCTGGTTTCCTCTGGTTCTCTGGTTTCCTCTGGTTCTCTGGTTTCCTCTGGTTCTCTGGTTTCCTCTGGTTCTCTGGTTTCCTCCTGGTTCTCTGGTTTCCTCTGGTTCTCTGGTTTCCTCTGGTTCTCTGGTTTCCTCTGGTTCTCTAGTTTCCTCTGGTTCTCTGGTTTCCTCCTGGTTCTCTGGTTTCCTCCTGGTTCTCTGGTTTCCTCTGGTTCTCTAGTTTCCTCTGGTTCTCTAGTTTCCTCTGGTTCTCTGGTTTCCTCTGGTTCTCTGGTTTCCTCTGGTTCTCTGGTTCTCTGGTTCTCTGGTTTCCTCTGGTTCTCTGGTTTCCTCTGGTTCTCTGGTTTCCTCTGGTTCTCTGGTTTCCTCTGGTTCTCTGGCTTCCTCTGGTTCTCTGGTTTCCTCCTGGTTCTCTGGTTTCCTCCTGGTTCTCTGGTTTCCTCTGGTTCTCTGGTTTCCTCTGGTTCTCTGGTTTCCTCTGGTTCTCTGGTTTCCTCTGGTTCTCTGGTTTCCTCTGGTTCTCTAGTTTCCTCTGGTTCTCTGGTTTCCTCCTGGTTCTCTGGTTTCCTCTGGTTCTCTGGTTTCCTCTGGTTCTCTGGTTTCCTCCTGGTTCTCTGGTTTCCTCCTGGTTCTCTGGTTTCCTCCTGGTTCTCTGGTTTCCTCTGGTTCTCTGGTTTCCTCCTGGTTCTCTGGTTTCCTCTGGTTCTCTGGTTTCCTCTGGTTCTCTGGTTTCCTCTGGTTCTCTGGTTCTCTCATGGTTCTCTGGTTTCCTCTGGTTCTCTGGTTTCCTCAGGTTCTCTGGTTTCCTCTGGTTCTCTGGTTTCCTCTGGTTCTCTGGTTTCATCTGGTTCTCTGGTTTCCTCCTGGTTCTCTGGTTTCCTCTGGTTCTCTGGTTTCCTCTGGTTCTCTGGTTTCATCTGGTTCTCTGGTTTCCTCTGGTTCTCTGGTTTCCTCCTGGTTCTCTGGTTTCCTCTGGTTCTCTGGTTTCCTCTGGTTCTCTGGTTTCCTCCTGGTTCTCTAGTTTCCTCTGGTTCTCTGGTTTCATCTGGTTCTCTGGTTTCCTCCTGGTTCTCTGGTTTCCTCTGGTTCTCTAGTTTCCTCTGGTTCTCTGGTTTCCTCCTGGTTCTCTGGTTTCCTCTGGTTCTCTGGTTTCCTCTGGTTCTCTGGTTTCCTCTGGTTCTCTGGTTTCCTCTGGTTCTCTGGTTTCCTCCTGGTTCTCTGATTTCCTCTGGTTCTCTGGTTTCCTCTGGTTCTCTGGTTTCCTCCTGGTTCTCTGGTTTCCTCTGGTTCCCTGGTTTCCTCTGGTTCTCTGGTTTCCTCTGGTTCTCTGGTTTCCTCCTGGTTCTCTGGTTTCCTCTGGTTCTCTGGTTTCCTCTGGTTCTCTGGTTTCCTCCTGGTTCTCTGGTTTCCTCTGGTTCTCTGGTTTCCTCTGGTTCTCTGGTTTCCTCTGGTTCTCTGGTTTCCTCCTGGTTCTCTAGTTTCCTCTGGTTCTCTGGTTTCCTCTGGTTTCCTCCTGGTTCTCTGGTTTCCTCTGGTTATCTGGTTTCCTCTGGTTCTCTGGTTTCCTCTGGTTCTCTGGTTTCCTCTGGTTCTCTGGTTTCCTCTGGTTCTCTGGTTTCCTCCTGGTTCTCTGGTTTCCTCTGGTTCTCTGGTTTCCTCTGGTTCTCTGGTTTCCTCTGGTTCTCTAGTTTCCTCTGGTTCTCTGGTTTCCTCCTGGTTCTCTGGTTTCCTCCTGGTTCTCTGGTTTCCTCTGGTTCTCTAGTTTCCTCTGGTTCTCTAGTTTCCTCTGGTTCTCTGGTTTCCTCTGGTTCTCTGGTTTCCTCTGGTTCTCTGGTTCTCTGGTTCTCTGGTTTCCTCTGGTTCTCTGGTTTCCTCTGGTTCTCTGGTTTCCTCTGGTTCTCTGGTTTCCTCTGGTTCTCTGGCTTCCTCTGGTTCTCTGGTTTCCTCCTGGTTCTCTGGTTTCCTCTGGTTCTCTGGTTTCCTCTGGTTCTATGGTTTCCTCTGGTTCTCTGGTTTCCTCTGGTTCTCTGGTTTCCTCTGGTTCTCTAGTTTCCTCTGGTTCTCTGGTTTCCTCCTGGTTCTCTGGTTTCCTCTGGTTCTCTGGTTTCCTCTGGTTCTCTGGTTTCCTCCTGGTTCTCTGGTTTCCTCCTGGTTCTCTGGTTTCCTCCTGGTTCTCTGGTTTCCTCTGGTTCTCTGGTTTCCTCCTGGTTCTCTGGTTTCCTCTGGTTCTCTGGTTTCCTCTGGTTCTCTGGTTTCCTCCTGGTTCTCTGGTTTCCTCCTGGTTCTCTGGTTTCCTCTGGTTCTCTGGTTTTCTCTGGTTCTCTGGTTTCCTCTGGTTCTCTGGTTTCCTCTGGTTCTCTGGTTTCCTCTGGTTCTCTGGTTTCCTCCTGGTTCTCTGGTTTCCTCTGGTTCTCTGGTTTCCTCAGGTTCTCTGGTTTCCTCTGGTTCTCTGGTTTCCTCTGGTTCTCTGGTTTCATCTGGTTCTCTGGTTTCCTCCTGGTTCTGTGGTTTCCTCCTGGTTCTCTGGTTTCATCTGGTTCTTTGGTTTCCTCCTGGTTTTCTAGTTTCCTCCTGGTTCTCTGGTTTCCTCTGGTTCTCTGGTTTCCTCCTGGTTCTCTGGTTTCCTCTGGTTCTCTAGTTTTCTCTGGTTCTCTAGTTTCCTCCTGGTTCTCTGGTTTCCTCTGGTTCTCTGGTTTCCTCTGGTTCTCTGGTTTCCTCTGGTTCTCTGGTTTCCTCTGGTTCTCTGGTGTCCTCCTGGTTCTCTGGTTTCCTCCTGGTTCTCTGGTTTCCTCCTGGTTCTCTGGTTTCCTCTGGTTCTCTGGTTTCCTCCTGGTTCTCTGGTTTCCTCTGGTTCTCTGGTTTCCTCTGGTTCTCTGGTTTCCTCCTGGTTCTCTGGTTTCCTCTGGTTCTCTGGTTTCCTCTGGTTCTCTGGTTTCCTCCTGGTTCTCTGGTTTCCTCTGGTTTCCTCTGGTTCTCTGGTTTCCTCTGGTTCTCTGGTTTCCTCTGGTTCTCTGGTTTCCTCCTGGTTCTCTGATTTCCTCTGGTTCTCTGGTTTCCTCTGGTTCTCTGGTTTCCTCCTGGTTCTCTGGTTTCCTCTGGTTCCCTGGTTTCCTCTGGTTCTCTGGTTTCCTCTGGTTCTCTGGTTTCCTCCTGGTTCTCTGGTTTCCTCTGGTTCTCTGGTTTCCTCTGGTTCTCTGGTTTCCTCCTGGTTCTCTGGTTTCCTCTGGTTCTCTGGTTTCCTCTGGTTCTCTGGTTTCCTCTGGTTCTCTGGTTTCCTCCTGGTTCTCTAGTTTCCTCTGGTTCTCTGGTTTCCTCTGGTTTCCTCCTGGTTCTCTGGTTTCCTCTGGTTATCTGGTTTCCTCTGGTTCTCTGGTTTCCTCTGGTTCTCTGGTTTCCTCTGGTTCTCTGGTTTCCTCTGGTTCTCTGGTTTCCTCCTGGTTCTCTGGTTTCCTCTGGTTCTCTGGTTTCCTCTGGTTCTCTGGTTTCCTCTGGTTCTCTAGTTTCCTCTGGTTCTCTGGTTTCCTCCTGGTTCTCTGGTTTCCTCCTGGTTCTCTGGTTTCCTCTGGTTCTCTAGTTTCCTCTGGTTCTCTAGTTTCCTCTGGTTCTCTGGTTTCCTCTGGTTCTCTGGTTTCCTCTGGTTCTCTGGTTCTCTGGTTCTCTGGTTTCCTCTGGTTCTCTGGTTTCCTCTGGTTCTCTGGTTTCCTCTGGTTCTCTGGTTTCCTCTGGTTCTCTGGCTTCCTCTGGTTCTCTGGTTTCCTCCTGGTTCTCTGGTTTCCTCCTGGTTCTCTGGTTTCCTCTGGTTCTCTGGTTTCCTCTGGTTCTCTGGTTTCCTCTGGTTCTCTGGTTTCCTCTGGTTCTCTGGTTTCCTCTGGTTCTCTAGTTTCCTCTGGTTCTCTGGTTTCCTCCTGGTTCTCTGGTTTCCTCTGGTTCTCTGGTTTCCTCTGGTTCTCTGGTTTCCTCCTGGTTCTCTGGTTTCCTCCTGGTTCTCTGGTTTCCTCCTGGTTCTCTGGTTTCCTCTGGTTCTCTGGTTTCCTCCTGGTTCTCTGGTTTCCTCTGGTTCTCTGGTTTCCTCTGGTTCTCTGGTTTCCTCTGGTTCTCTGGTTCTCTCATGGTTCTCTGGTTTCCTCTGGTTCTCTGGTTTCCTCAGGTTCTCTGGTTTCCTCTGGTTCTCTGGTTTCCTCTGGTTCTCTGGTTTCCTCCTGGTTCTCTGGTTTCCTCTGGTTCTCTGGTTTCCTCTGGTTCTCTGGTTTCATCTGGTTCTCTGGTTTCCTCTGGTTCTCTGGTTTCCTCCTGGTTCTCTGGTTTCCTCTGGTTCTCTGGTTTCCTCTGGTTCTCTGGTTTCCTCCTGGTTCTCTAGTTTCCTCTGGTTCTCTGGTTTCATCTGGTTCTCTGGTTTCCTCCTGGTTCTCTGGTTTCCTCTGGTTCTCTAGTTTCCTCTGGTTCTCTGGTTTCCTCCTGGTTCTCTGGTTTCCTCTGGTTCTCTGGTTTCCTCTGGTTCTCTGGTTTCCTCTGGTTCTCTGGTTTCCTCTGGTTCCCTGGTTTCCTCTGGTTCTCTGGTTTCCTCTGGTTCTCTGGTTTCCTCCTGGTTCTCTGGTTTCCTCTGGTTCTCTGGTTTCCTCTGGTTCTCTGGTTTCCTCCTGGTTCTCTGGTTTCCTCTGGTTCTCTGGTTTCCTCTGGTTCTCTGGTTTCCTCTGGTTCTCTGGTTTCCTCCTGGTTCTCTAGTTTCCTCTGGTTCTCTGGTTTCCTCTGGTTTCCTCCTGGTTCTCTGGTTTCCTCTGGTTATCTGGTTTCCTCTGGTTCTCTGGTTTCCTCTGGTTCTCTGGTTTCCTCTGGTTCTCTGGTTTCCTCTGGTTCTCTGGTTTCCTCCTGGTTCTCTGGTTTCCTCTGGTTCTCTGGTTTCCTCTGGTTCTCTGGTTTCCTCTGGTTCTCTAGTTTCCTCTGGTTCTCTGGTTTCCTCCTGGTTCTCTGGTTTCCTCCTGGTTCTCTGGTTTCCTCTGGTTCTCTAGTTTCCTCTGGTTCTCTAGTTTCCTCTGGTTCTCTGGTTTCCTCTGGTTCTCTGGTTTCCTCTGGTTCTCTGGTTCTCTGGTTCTCTGGTTTCCTCTGGTTCTCTGGTTTCCTCTGGTTCTCTGGTTTCCTCTGGTTCTCTGGTTTCCTCTGGTTCTCTGGCTTCCTCTGGTTCTCTGGTTTCCTCCTGGTTCTCTGGTTTCCTCCTGGTTCTCTGGTTTCCTCTGGTTCTCTGGTTTCCTCTGGTTCTCTGGTTTCCTCTGGTTCTCTGGTTTCCTCTGGTTCTCTGGTTTCCTCTGGTTCTCTAGTTTCCTCTGGTTCTCTGGTTTCCTCCTGGTTCTCTGGTTTCCTCTGGTTCTCTGGTTTCCTCTGGTTCTCTGGTTTCCTCCTGGTTCTCTGGTTTCCTCCTGGTTCTCTGGTTTCCTCCTGGTTCTCTGGTTTCCTCTGGTTCTCTGGTTTCCTCCTGGTTCTCTGGTTTCCTCTGGTTCTCTGGTTTCCTCTGGTTCTCTGGTTTCCTCTGGTTCTCTGGTTCTCTCATGGTTCTCTGGTTTCCTCTGGTTCTCTGGTTTCCTCAGGTTCTCTGGTTTCCTCTGGTTCTCTGGTTTCCTCTGGTTCTCTGGTTTCATCTGGTTCTCTGGTTTCCTCCTGGTTCTGTGGTTTCCTCTGGTTCTCTGGTTTCCTCCTGGTTCTCTGGTTTCCTCCTGGTTCTCTGGTTTCCTCTGGTTCTCTGGTTTCCTCTGGTTCTCTGGTTTCCTCTGGTTCTCTGGTTTCCTCTGGTTCTCTGGTTTCCTCTGGTTCTCTGGTTCTCTCATGGTTCTCTGGTTTCCTCTGGTTCTCTGGTTTCCTCAGGTTCTCTGGTTTCCTCTGGTTCTCTGGTTTCCTCTGGTTCTCTGGTTTCCTCTGGTTATCTGGTTTCCTCCTGGTTCTGTGGTTTCCTCCTGGTTCTCTGGTTTCCTCTGGTTCTCTGGTTTCCTCTGGTTCTCTGGTTTCCTCTGGTTCTCTGGTTCTCTCATGGTTCTCTGGTTTCCTCTGGTTCTCTGGTTTCCTCAGGTTCTCTGGTTTCCTCTGGTTCTCTGGTTTCCTCTGGTTCTCTGGTTTCATCTGGTTCTCTGGTTTCCTCCTGGTTCTGTGGTTTCCTCCTGGTTCTCTGGTTTCATCTGGTTCTTTGGTTTCCTCCTGGTTTTCTAGTTTCCTCCTGGTTCTCTGGTTTCCTCTGGTTCTCTGGTTTCCTCCTGGTTCTCTGGTTTCCTCTGGTTCTCTAGTTTCCTCCTGGTTCTCTAGTTTCCTCTGGTTCTCTGGTTTCCTCCTGGTTCTCTGGTTTCCTCTGGTTCTCTGGTTTCCTCTGGTTCTCTGGTTTCCTCCTGGTTCTCTGGTTTCCTCCTGGTTCTCTGGTTTCATCTGGTTCTCTGGTTTCCTCCTGGTTCTCTGGTTTCCTACTGGTTCTCTGGTTTCATCTGGTTCTCTGGTTTCCTCCTGGTTCTGTGGTTTCCTCCTGGTTCTCTGGTTTCATCTGGTTCTTTGGTTTCCTCCTGGTTTTCTAGTTTCCTCCTGGTTCTCTGGTTTCCTCTGGTTCTCTGGTTTCCTCCTGGTTCTCTGGTTTCCTCTGGTTCTCTAGTTTTCTCTGGTTCTCTAGTTTCCTCCTGGTTCTCTGGTTTCCTCTGGTTCTCTGGTTTCCTCTGGTTCTCTGGTTTCCTCTGGTTCTCTGGTTTCCTCTGGTTCTCTGGTTTCCTCCTGGTTATCTGGTTTCCTCCTGGTTCTCTGGTTTCCTCCTGGTTCTCTGGTTTCCTCTGGTTCTCTGGTTTCCTCCTGGTTCTCTGGTTTCCTCTGGTTCTCTGGTTTCCTCTGGTTCTCTGGTTTCCTCCTGGTTCTCTGGTTTCCTCCTGGTTCTCTGGTTTCCTCTGGTTCTCTGGTTTCCTCTGGTTCTCTGGTTTCCTCTGGTTCTCTGGTTTCCTCTGGTTCTCTGGTTTCCTCTGGTTCTCTGGTTCTCTCATGGTTCTCTGGTTTCCTCTGGTTCTCTGGTTTCCTCAGGTTCTCTGGTTTCCTCTGGTTCTCTGGTTTCCTCTGGTTCTCTGGTTTCCTCTGGTTATCTGGTTTCCTCCTGGTTCTGTGGTTCTCTCATGGTTCTCTGGTTTCCTCTGGTTCTCTGGTTTCCTCAGGTTCTCTGGTTTCCTCCTGGTTCTCTGGTTTCCTCTGGTTCTCTGGTTTCATCTGGTTCTCTGGTTTCCTCCTGGTTCTCTGGTTTCCTACTGGTTCTCTGGTTTCATCTGGTTCTCTGGTTTCCTCCTGGTTCTGTGGTTTCCTCCTGGTTCTCTGGTTTCATCTGGTTCTTTGGTTTCCTCCTGGTTTTCTAGTTTCCTCCTGGTTCTCTGGTTTCCTCTGGTTCTCTGGTTTCCTCCTGGTTCTCTGGTTTCCTCTGGTTCTCTAGTTTTCTCTGGTTCTCTAGTTTCCTCCTGGTTCTCTGGTTTCCTCTGGTTCTCTGGTTTCCTCTGGTTCTCTGGTTTCCTCTGGTTCTCTGGTTTCCTCTGGTTCTCTGGTTTCCTCCTGGTTATCTGGTTTCCTCCTGGTTCTCTGGTTTCCTCCTGGTTCTCTGGTTTCCTCTGGTTCTCTGGTTTCCTCCTGGTTCTCTGGTTTCCTCCTGGTTCTCTGGTTTCCTCTGGTTCTCTGGTTTCCTCTGGTTCTCTGGTTTCCTCTGGTTCTCTGGTTTCCTCTGGTTCTCTGGTTTCCTCTGGTTCTCTGGTTCTCTCATGGTTCTCTGGTTTCCTCTGGTTCTCTGGTTTCCTCAGGTTCTCTGGTTTCCTCTGGTTCTCTGGTTTCCTCTGGTTCTCTGGTTTCCTCTGGTTATCTGGTTTCCTCCTGGTTCTGTGGTTCTCTCATGGTTCTCTGGTTTCCTCTGGTTCTCTGGTTTCCTCAGGTTCTCTGGTTTCATCTGGTTCTTTGGTTTCCTCCTGGTTTTCTAGTTTCCTCCTGGTTCTCTGGTTTCCTCTGGTTCTCTGGTTTCCTCCTGGTTCTCTGGTTTCCTCTGGTTCTCTAGTTTTCTCTGGTTCTCTAGTTTCCTCCTGGTTCTCTGGTTTCCTCTGGTTCTCTGGTTTCCTCTGGTTCTCTGGTTTCCTCTGGTTCTCTGGTTTCCTCTGGTTCTCTGGTTTCCTCCTGGTTATCTGGTTTCCTCCTGGTTCTCTGGTTTCCTCCTGGTTCTCTGGTTTCCTCTGGTTCTCTGGTTTCCTCCTGGTTCTCTGGTTTCCTCTGGTTCTCTGGTTTCCTCTGGTTCTCTGGTTTCCTCTGGTTCTCTGGTTCTCTCATGGTTCTCTGGTTTCCTCTGGTTCTCTGGTTTCCTCAGGTTCTCTGGTTTCCTCTGGTTCTCTGGTTTCCTCTGGTTCTCTGGTTTCCTCTGGTTCTCTGGTTTCCTCTGGTTCTCTGGTTTCCTCCTGGTTATCTGGTTTCCTCCTGGTTCTCTGGTTTCCTCCTGGTTCTCTGGTTTCCTCTGGTTCTCTGGTTTCCTCCTGGTTCTCTGGTTTCCTCTGGTTCTCTGGTTTCCTCTGGTTCTCTGGTTTCCTCCTGGTTCTCTGGTTTCCTCCTGGTTCTCTGGTTTCCTCTGGTTCTCTGGTTTCCTCTGGTTCTCTGGTTTCCTCTGGTTCTCTGGTTTCCTCTGGTTCTCTGGTTTCCTCTGGTTCTCTGGTTCTCTCATGGTTCTCTGGTTTCCTCTGGTTCTCTGGTTTCCTCTGGTTCTCTGGTTTCCTCTGGTTCTCTGGTTCTCTCATGGTTCTCTGGTTTCCTCTGGTTCTCTGGTTTCCTCTGGTTCTCTGGTTTCCTCTGGTTCTCTGGTTCTCTCATGGTTCTCTGGTTTCCTCTGGTTCTCTGGTTTCCTCAGGTTCTCTGGTTTCCTCTGGTTCTCTGGTTTCCTCTGGTTCTCTGGTTTCATCTGGTTCTCTGGTTTCCTCCTGGTTCTGTGGTTTCCTCCTGGTTCTCTGGTTTCATCTGGTTCTTTGGTTTCCTCCTGGTTTTCTAGTTTCCTCCTGGTTCTCTGGTTTCCTCTGGTTCTCTGGTTTCCTCCTGGTTCTCTGGTTTCCTCGGGTTCTCTAGTTTTCTCTGGTTCTCTAGTTTCCTCCTGGTTCTCTGGTTTCCTCTGGTTCTCTGGTTTCCTCTGGTTCTCTGGTTTCCTCTGGTTCTCTGGTTTCCTCTGGTTCTCTGGTTTCCTCCTGGTTCTCTGGTTTCCTCCTGGTTCTCTGGTTTCCTCCTGGTTCTCTGGTTTCCTCTGGTTCTCTGGTTTCCTCCTGGTTCTCTGGTTTCCTCTGGTTCTCTGGTTTCCTCTGGTTCTCTGGTTTCCTCCTGGTTCTCTGGTTTCCTCCTGGTTCTCTGGTTTCCTCTGGTTCTCTGGTTTCCTCTGGTTCTCTGGTTTCCTCTGGTTCTCTGGTTTCCTCTGGTTCTCTGGTTTCCTCTGGTTCTCTGGTTCTCTCATGGTTCTCTGGTTTCCTCTGGTTCTCTGGTTTCCTCAGGTTCTCTGGTTTCCTCTGGTTCTCTGGTTTCCTCTGGTTCTCTGGTTTCCTCTGGTTATCTGGTTTCCTCTGGTTCTCTGGTTCCCTCATGGTTCTCTGGTTTCCTCTGGTTCTCTGGTTTCCTCAGGTTCTCTGGTTTCCTCTGGTTCTCTGGTTTCCTCTGGTTCTCTGGTTTCCTCTGGTTCTCTGGTTTCCTCCTGGTTCTCTGGTTTCCTCCTGGTTCTCTGGTTTCCTCTGGTTCTCTGGTTTCCTCTGGTTCTCTGGTTTCCTCCTGGTTCTCTGGTTTCCTCTGGTTCTCTGGTTTCCTCTGGTTCTCTGGTTTCCTCCTGGTTCTCTGGTTTCCTCCTGGTTCTCTGGTTTCCTCTGGTTCTCTGGTTTCCTCTGGTTCTCTGGTTTCTTCTGGTTCTCTGGTTTCCTATGGTTCTCTGGTTTCCTCCTGGTTCTCTGGTTTCCTCTGGTTCTCTGGTTTCCTCCTGGTTCTCTAGTTGCCTCTGGTTCTCTGGTTTCCTCTGGTTCTCTGGTTTCCTCCTGGTTCTCTGGTTTCCTCTGGTTCTCTGGTTTCCTCCTGGTTCTCTGGTTTCCTCCTGGTTCTCTGGTTTCCTCTGGTTCTCTGGCTTCCTCTGGTTCTCTGGTTTCCTCCTGGTTCTCTGGTTTCCTCCTGGTTCTCTGGTTTCCTCTGGTTCTCTGGTTTCCTCTGGTTCTCTGGTTTCCTCTGGTTCTCTGGTTTCCTCTGGTTCTCTGGTTTCCTCTGGTTCTCTGCTTTCCTCTGGTTCTCTAGTTTCCTCCTGGTTCTCTGGTTTCATCTGGTTCTCTGGTTTCCTCTGGTTCTCTAGTTTCCTCCTGGTTCTCTGGTTTCCTCTGGTTCCCTCTGGTTCTCTGGTTTCCTCCTGGTTCTCTGGTTTCCTCTGGTTCTCTGGTTTCCTCCTGGTTCTCTGGTTTCCTCCTGGTTCTCTGGTTTCCTCTGGTTCTCTGGTTTCCTCTGGTTCTCTGGTTTCCTCTGGTTCTCTGGTTTCCTCTGGTTCTCTGGTTTCCTCTGGTTCTCTGGTTCTCTCATGGTTCTCTGGTTTCCTCTGGTTCTCTGGTTTCCTCAGGTTCTCTGGTTTCCTCTGGTTCTCTGGTTTCCTCTGGTTCTCTGGTTTCCTCTGGTTATCTGGTTTCCTCTGGTTCTCTGGTTCCCTCATGGTTCTCTGGTTTCCTCTGGTTCTCTGGTTTCCTCAGGTTCTCTGGTTTCCTCTGGTTCTCTGGTTTCCTCTGGTTCTCTGGTTTCCTCTGGTTCTCTGGTTTCCTCTGGTTCTCTGGTTTCCTCCTGGTTCTCTGGTTTCCTCCTGGTTCTCTGGTTTCCTCTGGTTCTCTGGTTTCCTCTGGTTCTCTGGTTTCCTCCTGGTTCTCTGGTTTCCTCTGGTTCTCTGGTTTCCTCTGGTTCTCTGGTTTCCTCCTGGTTCTGTGGTTTCCTCCTGGTTCTCTGGTTTCCTCTGGTTCTCTGGTTTCCTCTGGTTCTCTGGTTTCCTCTGGTTCTCTGGTTCTCTCATGGTTCTCTGGTTTCCTCTGGTTCTCTGGTTTCCTCAGGTTCTCTGGTTTCCTCTGGTTCTCTGGTTTCCTCTGGTTCTCTGGTTTCATCTGGTTCTCTGGTTTCCTCCTGGTTCTGTGGTTTCCTCCTGGTTCTCTGGTTTCATCTGGTTCTTTGGTTTCCTCCTGGTTTTCTAGTTTCCTCCTGGTTCTCTGGTTTCCTCTGGTTCTCTGGTTTCCTCCTGGTTCTCTGGTTTCCTCTGGTTCTCTAGTTTCCTCCTGGTTCTCTAGTTTCCTCTGGTTCTCTGGTTTCCTCCTGGTTCTCTGGTTTCCTCTGGTTCTCTGGTTTCCTCTGGTTCTCTGGTTTCCTCCTGGTTCTCTGGTTTCCTCCTGGTTCTCTGGTTTCATCTGGTTCTCTGGTTTCCTCCTGGTTCTCTGGTTTCCTACTGGTTCTCTGGTTTCATCTGGTTCTCTGGTTTCCTCCTGGTTCTGTGGTTTCCTCCTGGTTCTCTGGTTTCATCTGGTTCTTTGGTTTCCTCCTGGTTTTCTAGTTTCCTCCTGGTTCTCTGGTTTCCTCTGGTTCTCTGGTTTCCTCCTGGTTCTCTGGTTTCCTCTGGTTCTCTAGTTTTCTCTGGTTCTCTAGTTTCCTCCTGGTTCTCTGGTTTCCTCTGGTTCTCTGGTTTCCTCTGGTTCTCTGGTTTCCTCTGGTTCTCTGGTTTCCTCTGGTTCTCTGGTTTCCTCCTGGTTATCTGGTTTCCTCCTGGTTCTCTGGTTTCCTCCTGGTTCTCTGGTTTCCTCTGGTTCTCTGGTTTCCTCCTGGTTCTCTGGTTTCCTCTGGTTCTCTGGTTTCCTCTGGTTCTCTGGTTTCCTCCTGGTTCTCTGGTTTCCTCCTGGTTCTCTGGTTTCCTCTGGTTCTCTGGTTTCCTCTGGTTCTCTGGTTTCCTCTGGTTCTCTGGTTTCCTCTGGTTCTCTGGTTTCCTCTGGTTCTCTGGTTCTCTCATGGTTCTCTGGTTTCCTCTGGTTCTCTGGTTTCCTCAGGTTCTCTGGTTTCCTCTGGTTCTCTGGTTTCCTCTGGTTCTCTGGTTTCCTCTGGTTATCTGGTTTCCTCCTGGTTCTGTGGTTCTCTCATGGTTCTCTGGTTTCCTCTGGTTCTCTGGTTTCCTCAGGTTCTCTGGTTTCCTCCTGGTTCTCTGGTTTCCTCTGGTTCTCTGGTTTCATCTGGTTCTCTGGTTTCCTCCTGGTTCTCTGGTTTCCTACTGGTTCTCTGGTTTCATCTGGTTCTCTGGTTTCCTCCTGGTTCTGTGGTTTCCTCCTGGTTCTCTGGTTTCATCTGGTTCTTTGGTTTCCTCCTGGTTTTCTAGTTTCCTCCTGGTTCTCTGGTTTCCTCTGGTTCTCTGGTTTCCTCCTGGTTCTCTGGTTTCCTCTGGTTCTCTAGTTTTCTCTGGTTCTCTAGTTTCCTCCTGGTTCTCTGGTTTCCTCTGGTTCTCTGGTTTCCTCTGGTTCTCTGGTTTCCTCTGGTTCTCTGGTTTCCTCTGGTTCTCTGGTTTCCTCCTGGTTATCTGGTTTCCTCCTGGTTCTCTGGTTTCCTCCTGGTTCTCTGGTTTCCTCTGGTTCTCTGGTTTCCTCCTGGTTCTCTGGTTTCCTCCTGGTTCTCTGGTTTCCTCTGGTTCTCTGGTTTCCTCTGGTTCTCTGGTTTCCTCTGGTTCTCTGGTTTCCTCTGGTTCTCTGGTTTCCTCTGGTTCTCTGGTTCTCTCATGGTTCTCTGGTTTCCTCTGGTTCTCTGGTTTCCTCAGGTTCTCTGGTTTCCTCTGGTTCTCTGGTTTCCTCTGGTTCTCTGGTTTCCTCTGGTTATCTGGTTTCCTCCTGGTTCTGTGGTTCTCTCATGGTTCTCTGGTTTCCTCTGGTTCTCTGGTTTCCTCAGGTTCTCTGGTTTCATCTGGTTCTTTGGTTTCCTCCTGGTTTTCTAGTTTCCTCCTGGTTCTCTGGTTTCCTCTGGTTCTCTGGTTTCCTCCTGGTTCTCTGGTTTCCTCTGGTTCTCTAGTTTTCTCTGGTTCTCTAGTTTCCTCCTGGTTCTCTGGTTTCCTCTGGTTCTCTGGTTTCCTCTGGTTCTCTGGTTTCCTCTGGTTCTCTGGTTTCCTCTGGTTCTCTGGTTTCCTCCTGGTTATCTGGTTTCCTCCTGGTTCTCTGGTTTCCTCCTGGTTCTCTGGTTTCCTCTGGTTCTCTGGTTTCCTCCTGGTTCTCTGGTTTCCTCTGGTTCTCTGGTTTCCTCTGGTTCTCTGGTTTCCTCTGGTTCTCTGGTTCTCTCATGGTTCTCTGGTTTCCTCTGGTTCTCTGGTTTCCTCAGGTTCTCTGGTTTCCTCTGGTTCTCTGGTTTCCTCTGGTTCTCTGGTTTCCTCTGGTTCTCTGGTTTCCTCTGGTTCTCTGGTTTCCTCCTGGTTATCTGGTTTCCTCCTGGTTCTCTGGTTTCCTCCTGGTTCTCTGGTTTCCTCTGGTTCTCTGGTTTCCTCCTGGTTCTCTGGTTTCCTCTGGTTCTCTGGTTTCCTCTGGTTCTCTGGTTTCCTCCTGGTTCTCTGGTTTCCTCCTGGTTCTCTGGTTTCCTCTGGTTCTCTGGTTTCCTCTGGTTCTCTGGTTTCCTCTGGTTCTCTGGTTTCCTCTGGTTCTCTGGTTTCCTCTGGTTCTCTGGTTCTCTCATGGTTCTCTGGTTTCCTCTGGTTCTCTGGTTTCCTCTGGTTCTCTGGTTTCCTCTGGTTCTCTGGTTCTCTCATGGTTCTCTGGTTTCCTCTGGTTCTCTGGTTTCCTCTGGTTCTCTGGTTTCCTCTGGTTCTCTGGTTCTCTCATGGTTCTCTGGTTTCCTCTGGTTCTCTGGTTTCCTCAGGTTCTCTGGTTTCCTCTGGTTCTCTGGTTTCCTCTGGTTCTCTGGTTTCATCTGGTTCTCTGGTTTCCTCCTGGTTCTGTGGTTTCCTCCTGGTTCTCTGGTTTCATCTGGTTCTTTGGTTTCCTCCTGGTTTTCTAGTTTCCTCCTGGTTCTCTGGTTTCCTCTGGTTCTCTGGTTTCCTCCTGGTTCTCTGGTTTCCTCGGGTTCTCTAGTTTTCTCTGGTTCTCTAGTTTCCTCCTGGTTCTCTGGTTTCCTCTGGTTCTCTGGTTTCCTCTGGTTCTCTGGTTTCCTCTGGTTCTCTGGTTTCCTCTGGTTCTCTGGTTTCCTCCTGGTTCTCTGGTTTCCTCCTGGTTCTCTGGTTTCCTCCTGGTTCTCTGGTTTCCTCTGGTTCTCTGGTTTCCTCCTGGTTCTCTGGTTTCCTCTGGTTCTCTGGTTTCCTCTGGTTCTCTGGTTTCCTCCTGGTTCTCTGGTTTCCTCCTGGTTCTCTGGTTTCCTCTGGTTCTCTGGTTTCCTCTGGTTCTCTGGTTTCCTCTGGTTCTCTGGTTTCCTCTGGTTCTCTGGTTTCCTCTGGTTCTCTGGTTCTCTCATGGTTCTCTGGTTTCCTCTGGTTCTCTGGTTTCCTCAGGTTCTCTGGTTTCCTCTGGTTCTCTGGTTTCCTCTGGTTCTCTGGTTTCCTCTGGTTATCTGGTTTCCTCTGGTTCTCTGGTTCCCTCATGGTTCTCTGGTTTCCTCTGGTTCTCTGGTTTCCTCAGGTTCTCTGGTTTCCTCTGGTTCTCTGGTTTCCTCTGGTTCTCTGGTTTCCTCTGGTTCTCTGGTTTCCTCCTGGTTCTCTGGTTTCCTCCTGGTTCTCTGGTTTCCTCTGGTTCTCTGGTTTCCTCTGGTTCTCTGGTTTCCTCCTGGTTCTCTGGTTTCCTCTGGTTCTCTGGTTTCCTCTGGTTCTCTGGTTTCCTCCTGGTTCTCTGGTTTCCTCCTGGTTCTCTGGTTTCCTCTGGTTCTCTGGTTTCCTCTGGTTCTCTGGTTTCTTCTGGTTCTCTGGTTTCCTATGGTTCTCTGGTTTCCTCCTGGTTCTCTGGTTTCCTCTGGTTCTCTGGTTTCCTCCTGGTTCTCTAGTTGCCTCTGGTTCTCTGGTTTCCTCTGGTTCTCTGGTTTCCTCCTGGTTCTCTGGTTTCCTCTGGTTCTCTGGTTTCCTCCTGGTTCTCTGGTTTCCTCCTGGTTCTCTGGTTTCCTCTGGTTCTCTGGCTTCCTCTGGTTCTCTGGTTTCCTCCTGGTTCTCTGGTTTCCTCCTGGTTCTCTGGTTTCCTCTGGTTCTCTGGTTTCCTCTGGTTCTCTGGTTTCCTCTGGTTCTCTGGTTTCCTCTGGTTCTCTGGTTTCCTCTGGTTCTCTGCTTTCCTCTGGTTCTCTAGTTTCCTCCTGGTTCTCTGGTTTCATCTGGTTCTCTGGTTTCCTCTGGTTCTCTAGTTTCCTCCTGGTTCTCTGGTTTCCTCTGGTTCCCTCTGGTTCTCTGGTTTCCTCCTGGTTCTCTGGTTTCCTCTGGTTCTCTGGTTTCCTCCTGGTTCTCTGGTTTCCTCCTGGTTCTCTGGTTTCCTCTGGTTCTCTGGTTTCCTCTGGTTCTCTGGTTTCCTCTGGTTCTCTGGTTTCCTCTGGTTCTCTGGTTTCCTCTGGTTCTCTGGTTCTCTCATGGTTCTCTGGTTTCCTCTGGTTCTCTGGTTTCCTCAGGTTCTCTGGTTTCCTCTGGTTCTCTGGTTTCCTCTGGTTCTCTGGTTTCCTCTGGTTATCTGGTTTCCTCTGGTTCTCTGGTTCCCTCATGGTTCTCTGGTTTCCTCTGGTTCTCTGGTTTCCTCAGGTTCTCTGGTTTCCTCTGGTTCTCTGGTTTCCTCTGGTTCTCTGGTTTCCTCTGGTTCTCTGGTTTCCTCTGGTTCTCTGGTTTCCTCCTGGTTCTCTGGTTTCCTCCTGGTTCTCTGGTTTCCTCTGGTTCTCTGGTTTCCTCTGGTTCTCTGGTTTCCTCCTGGTTCTCTGGTTTCCTCTGGTTCTCTGGTTTCCTCTGGTTCTCTGGTTTCCTCCTGGTTCTCTGGTTTCCTCCTGGTTCTCTGGTTTCCTCTGGTTCTCTGGTTTCCTCTGGTTCTCTGGTTTCTTCTGGTTCTCTGGTTTCCTATGGTTCTCTGGTTTCCTCCTGGTTCTCTGGTTTCCTCTGGTTCTCTGGTTTCCTCCTGGTTCTCTAGTTGCCTCTGGTTCTCTGGTTTCCTCTGGTTCTCTGGTTTCCTCCTGGTTCTCTGGTTTCCTCTGGTTCTCTGGTTTCCTCCTGGTTCTCTGGTTTCCTCCTGGTTCTCTGGTTTCCTCTGGTTCTCTGGCTTCCTCTGGTTCTCTGGTTTCCTCCTGGTTCTCTGGTTTCCTCCTGGTTCTCTGGTTTCCTCTGGTTCTCTGGTTTCCTCTGGTTCTCTGGTTTCCTCTGGTTCTCTGGTTTCCTCTGGTTCTCTGGTTTCCTCTGGTTCTCTGGTTTCCTCTGGTTCTCTGCTTTCCTCTGGTTCTCTAGTTTCCTCCTGGTTCTCTGGTTTCATCTGGTTCTCTGGTTTCCTCTGGTTCTCTAGTTTCCTCCTGGTTCTCTGGTTTCCTCTGGTTCCCTCTGGTTCTCTGGTTTCCTCTGGTTCTCTGGTTCTCTGGTTTCCTCTGGTTCTCTGGTTTCCTCTGGTTCTCTGGTTTCCTCCTGGTTCTCTGGTTTCCTCTGGTTCTCTGGTTTCCTCTGGTTCTCTGGTTTCCTCTGGTTCTCTGGTTTCCTCTGGTTCTCTGGTTTCCTCTGGTTCTCTGGTTTCCTCCTGGTTCTCTGGTTTCCTCTGGTTCTCTGGTTTCCTCTGGTTCTCTGGTTTCCTCCTGGTTCTCTGGTTTCATCTGGTTATCTGGTTTCCTCCTGGTTCTCTGGTTTCCTCTGGTTATCTGGTTTCCTCCTGGTTCTCTGGTTTCCTCTGGTTCTCTAGTTTCCTCCTGGTTCTCTAGTTTCCTCTGGTTCTCTGGTTTCCTCCTGGTTCTCTGGTTTCCTCTGGTTCTCTGGTTTCCTCTGGTTCTCTGGTTTCCTCCTGGTTCTCTGGTTTCCTCCTGGTTCTCTGGTTTCATCTGGTTCTCTGGTTTCCTCCTGGTTCTCTGGTTTCCTACTGGTTCTCTGGTTTCATCTGGTTCTCTGGTTTCCTCCTGGTTCTGTGGTTTCCTCCTGGTTCTCTGGTTTCATCTGGTTCTTTGGTTTCCTCCTGGTTTTCTAGTTTCCTCCTGGTTCTCTGGTTTCCTCTGGTTCTCTGGTTTCCTCCTGGTTCTCTGGTTTCCTCTGGTTCTCTAGTTTTCTCTGGTTCTCTAGTTTCCTCCTGGTTCTCTGGTTTCCTCTGGTTCTCTGGTTTCCTCTGGTTCTCTGGTTTCCTCTGGTTCTCTGGTTTCCTCTGGTTCTCTGGTTTCCTCCTGGTTATCTGGTTTCCTCCTGGTTCTCTGGTTTCCTCCTGGTTCTCTGGTTTCCTCTGGTTCTCTGGTTTCCTCCTGGTTCTCTGGTTTCCTCTGGTTCTCTGGTTTCCTCTGGTTCTCTGGTTTCCTCCTGGTTCTCTGGTTTCCTCCTGGTTCTCTGGTTTCCTCTGGTTCTCTGGTTTCCTCTGGTTCTCTGGTTTCCTCTGGTTCTCTGGTTTCCTCTGGTTCTCTGGTTTCCTCTGGTTCTCTGGTTCTCTCATGGTTCTCTGGTTTCCTCTGGTTCTCTGGTTTCCTCAGGTTCTCTGGTTTCCTCTGGTTCTCTGGTTTCCTCTGGTTCTCTGGTTTCCTCTGGTTATCTGGTTTCCTCCTGGTTCTGTGGTTTCCTCCTGGTTCTCTGGTTTCCTCTGGTTCTCTGGTTTCCTCTGGTTCTCTGGTTTCCTCTGGTTCTCTGGTTCTCTCATGGTTCTCTGGTTTCCTCTGGTTCTCTGGTTTCCTCAGGTTCTCTGGTTTCCTCTGGTTCTCTGGTTTCCTCTGGTTATCTGGTTTCATCTGGTTCTCTGGTTTCCTCCTGGTTCTGTGGTTTCCTCCTGGTTCTCTGGTTTCATCTGGTTCTTTGGTTTCCTCCTGGTTTTCTAGTTTCCTCCTGGTTCTCTGGTTTCCTCTGGTTCTCTGGTTTCCTCCTGGTTCTCTGGTTTCCTCTGGTTCTCTAGTTTTCTCTGGTTCTCTAGTTTCCTCCTGGTTCTCTGGTTTCCTCTGGTTCTCTGGTTTCCTCTGGTTCTCTGGTTTCCTCTGGTTCTCTGGTTTCCTCTGGTTCTCTGGTTTCCTCCTGGTTCTCTGGTTTCCTCCTGGTTCTCTGGTTTCCTCCTGGTTCTCTGGTTTCCTCTGGTTCTCTGGTTTCCTCCTGGTTCTCTGGTTTCCTCTGGTTCTCTGGTTTCCTCTGGTTCTCTGGTTTCCTCCTGGTTCTCTGGTTTCCTCCTGGTTCTCTGGTTTCCTCTGGTTCTCTGGTTTCCTCTGGTTCTCTGGTTTCCTCTGGTTCTCTGGTTTCCTCTGGTTCTCTGGTTCTCTCATGGTTCTCTGGTTTCCTCTGGTTCTCTGGTTTCCTCAGGTTCTCTGGTTTCCTCTGGTTCTCTGGTTTCCTCTGGTTCTCTGGTTTCCTCTGGTTATCTGGTTTCCTCTGGTTCTCTGGTTCCCTCATGGTTCTCTGGTTTCCTCTGGTTCTCTGGTTTCCTCAGGTTCTCTGGTTTCCTCTGGTTCTCTGGTTTCCTCTGGTTCTCTGGTTTCCTCTGGTTCTCTGGTTTCCTCCTGGTTCTCTGGTTTCCTCCTGGTTCTCTGGTTTCCTCTGGTTCTCTGGTTTCCTCTGGTTCTCTAGTTTCCTCTGGTTCTCTGGTTTCCTCTGGTTCTCTGGTTTCCTCCTGGTTCTCTGGTTTCCTCCTGGTTCTCTGGTTTCCTCTGGTTCTCTGGTTTCCTCTGGTTCTCTAGTTTCCTCTGGTTCTCTGGTTTCCTCTGGTTCTCTGGTTTCCTCCTGGTTCTCTGGCTTCCTCCTGGTTCTCTGGTTTTCTCTGGTTCTCTAGTTTCCTCTGGTTCTCTAGTTTCCTCTGGTTCTCTGGTTTCCTCCTGGTTCTCTAGTTTCCTCTGGTTCTCTAGTTTCCTCTGGTTCTCTGGTTTCCTCCTAGTTCTCTGGTTTCCTCTGGTTCTCTGGTTTCCTCTGGTTCTCTGGTTTCCTCTGGTTCTCTGGTTTCCTCCTGGTTCTCTGGTTTCCTCTGGTTCTCTGGTTTCCTCTGGTTCTCTGGTTTCCTCTGGTTCTCTGGTTTCCTCCTGGTTCTCTGGTTTCCTCCTGGTTCTCTGGTTTCCTCTGGTTCTCTGGTTTCCTCTGGTTCTCTGGTTTCCTCCTGGTTCTCTGGTTTCCTCTGGTTCTCTGGTTTCCTCTGGTTCTCTGGTTTCCTCTGGTTTCCTCTGGTTTCCTCTGGTTCTCTGGTTTCCTCCAGGTTCTCTGGTTTCCTCTGGTTCTCTGGTTTCCTCTGGTTCTCTGGTTTCCTCCTGGTTCTCTGGTTTCCTCTGGTTCTCTGGTTTCCTCTGGTTCTCTGGTTTCCTCTGGTTCTCTGGTTTCCTCTGGTTCTCTGGTTTCCTCTGGTTCTCTAGTTTCCTCTGGTTCTCTGGTTTCCTCTGGTTCTCTGGTTTGCTCTGGTTCTCTGGTTTCCTCCTGGTTCTCTGGTTTCCTCTGGTTCTCTGGTTTCCTCTGGTTCTCTGGTTTCCTCCTGGTTCTCTGGTTTCCTCTGGTTCTCTGGTTTCCTCTGGTTCTCTGGTTTCCTCCTGGTTCTCTGGTTTCCTCTGGTTCTCTGGTTTCCTCTGGTTCTCTGGTTTCCTCCTGGTTCTCTGGTTTCCTCCTGGTTCTCTGGTTTCCTCTGGTTCTCTGGTTTCCTCTGGTTCTCTGGTTTCTTCTGGTTCTCTGGTTTCCTATGGTTCTCTGGTTTCCTCCTGGTTCTCTGGTTTCCTCTGGTTCTCTGGTTTCCTCCTGGTTCTCTAGTTGCCTCTGGTTCTCTGGTTTCCTCTGGTTCTCTGGTTTCCTCCTGGTTCTCTGGTTTCCTCTGGTTCTCTGGTTTCCTCTGGTTCTCTGGTTTCCTCTGGTTCTCTGCTTTCCTCTGGTTCTCTAGTTTCCTCCTGGTTCTCTGGTTTCATCTGGTTCTCTGGTTTCCTCTGGTTCTCTAGTTTCCTCCTGGTTCTCTGGTTTCCTCTGGTTCTCTGGTTTCCTCCTGGTTCTCTGGTTTCCTCTGGTTCTCTGGTTTCCTCCTGGTTCTCTGGTTTCCTCTGGTTCTCTGGTTTCCTCTGGTTCTCTGGTTTCCTCCTGGTTCTCTGGTTTCCTCCTGGTTCTCTGGTTTCCTCTGGTTCTCTGGTTTCCTCTGGTTCTCTGGTTTCCTCTGGTTCTCTGGTTTCCTCTGGTTCTCTGGTTTCCTCTGGTTCTCTGGTTCTCTCATGGTTCTCTGGTTTCCTCTGGTTCTCTGGTTTCCTCAGGTTCTCTGGTTTCCTCTGGTTCTCTGGTTTCCTCTGGTTCTCTGGTTTCCTCTGGTTATCTGGTTTCCTCTGGTTCTCTGGTTCCCTCATGGTTCTCTGGTTTCCTCTGGTTCTCTGGTTTCCTCAGGTTCTCTGGTTTCCTCTGGTTCTCTGGTTTCCTCTGGTTCTCTGGTTTCCTCTGGTTCTCTGGTTTCCTCTGGTTCTCTGGTTTCCTCCTGGTTCTCTGGTTTCCTCCTGGTTCTCTGGTTTCCTCTGGTTCTCTGGTTTCCTCTGGTTCTCTGGTTTCCTCCTGGTTCTCTAGTTTCCTCTGGTTCTCTGGTTTCCTCCTGGTTCTCTGGTTTCCTCTGGTTCCCTGGTTTCCTCTGGTTCTCTGGTTTCCTCTGGTTCTCTGGTTTCCTCCTGGTTCTCTGGTTTCCTCTGGTTCTCTGGTTTCCTCTGGTTCTCTGGTTTCCTCTGGTTCTCTGGTTTCCTCCTGGTTCTCTAGTTTCCTCTGGTTCTCTGGTTTCCTCTGGTTTCCTCCTGGTTCTCTGGTTTCCTCTGGTTCTCTGGTTTCCTCTGGTTCTCTGGTTTCCTCTGGTTCTCTGGTTTCCTCTGGTTCTCTGGTTTCCTCTGGTTCTCTGGTTTCCTCTGGTTCTCTAGTTTCCTCTGGTTCTCTGGTTTCCTCCTGGTTCTCTGGTTTCCTCCTGGTTCTCTGGTTTCCTCTGGTTCTCTAGTTTCCTCTGGTTCTCTAGTTTCCTCTGGTTCTCTGGTTTCCTCTGGTTCTCTGGTTTCCTCTGGTTCGCTGGTTCTCTGGTTCTCTGGTTTCCTCTGGTTCTCTGGTTTCCTCTGGTTCTCTGGTTTCCTCTGGTTCTCTGGTTTCCTCTGGTTCTCTGGCTTCCTCTGGTTCTCTGGTTTCCTCCTGGTTCTCTGGTTTCCTCCTGGTTCTCTGGTTTCCTCTGGTTCTCTGGTTTCCTCTGGTTCTATGGTTTCCTCTGGTTCTCTGGTTTCCTCTGGTTCTCTGGTTTCCTCTGGTTCTCTAGTTTCCTCTGGTTCTCTGGTTTCCTCCTGGTTCTCTGGTTTCCTCTGGTTCTCTGGTTTCCTCTGGTTCTCTGGTTTCCTCCTGGTTCTCTGGTTTCCTCCTGGTTCTCTGGTTTCCTCCTGGTTCTCTGGTTTCCTCTGGTTCTCTGGTTTCCTCCTGGTTCTCTGGTTTCCTCTGGTTCTCTGGTTTCCTCTGGTTCTCTGGTTTCCTCCTGGTTCTCTGGTTTCCTCCTGGTTCTCTGGTTTCCTCTGGTTCTCTGGTTTTCTCTGGTTCTCTGGTTTCCTCTGGTTCTCTGGTTTCCTCTGGTTCTCTGGTTTCCTCTGGTTCTCTGGTTTCCTCCTGGTTCTCTGGTTTCCTCTGGTTCTCTGGTTTCCTCAGGTTCTCTGGTTTCCTCTGGTTCTCTGGTTTCCTCTGGTTCTCTGGTTTCATCTGGTTCTCTGGTTTCCTCCTGGTTCTGTGGTTTCCTCCTGGTTCTCTGGTTTCATCTGGTTCTTTGGTTTCCTCCTGGTTTTCTAGTTTCCTCCTGGTTCTCTGGTTTCCTCTGGTTCTCTGGTTTCCTCCTGGTTCTCTGGTTTCCTCTGGTTCTCTAGTTTTCTCTGGTTCTCTAGTTTCCTCCTGGTTCTCTGGTTTCCTCTGGTTCTCTGGTTTCCTCTGGTTCTCTGGTTTCCTCTGGTTCTCTGGTTTCCTCTGGTTCTCTGGTGTCCTCCTGGTTCTCTGGTTTCCTCCTGGTTCTCTGGTTTCCTCCTGGTTCTCTGGTTTCCTCTGGTTCTCTGGTTTCCTCCTGGTTCTCTGGTTTCCTCTGGTTCTCTGGTTTCCTCTGGTTCTCTGGTTTCCTCCTGGTTCTCTGGTTTCCTCTGGTTCTCTGGTTTCCTCTGGTTCTCTGGTTTCCTCCTGGTTCTCTGGTTTCCTCTGGTTTCCTCTGGTTCTCTGGTTTCCTCTGGTTCTCTGGTTTCCTCTGGTTCTCTGGTTTCCTCCTGGTTCTCTGATTTCCTCTGGTTCTCTGGTTTCCTCTGGTTCTCTGGTTTCCTCCTGGTTCTCTGGTTTCCTCTGGTTCCCTGGTTTCCTCTGGTTCTCTGGTTTCCTCTGGTTCTCTGGTTTCCTCCTGGTTCTCTGGTTTCCTCTGGTTCTCTGGTTTCCTCTGGTTCTCTGGTTTCCTCCTGGTTCTCTGGTTTCCTCTGGTTCTCTGGTTTCCTCTGGTTCTCTGGTTTCCTCTGGTTCTCTGGTTTCCTCCTGGTTCTCTAGTTTCCTCTGGTTCTCTGGTTTCCTCTGGTTTCCTCCTGGTTCTCTGGTTTCCTCTGGTTATCTGGTTTCCTCTGGTTCTCTGGTTTCCTCTGGTTCTCTGGTTTCCTCTGGTTCTCTGGTTTCCTCTGGTTCTCTGGTTTCCTCCTGGTTCTCTGGTTTCCTCTGGTTCTCTGGTTTCCTCTGGTTCTCTGGTTTCCTCTGGTTCTCTAGTTTCCTCTGGTTCTCTGGTTTCCTCCTGGTTCTCTGGTTTCCTCCTGGTTCTCTGGTTTCCTCTGGTTCTCTAGTTTCCTCTGGTTCTCTAGTTTCCTCTGGTTCTCTGGTTTCCTCTGGTTCTCTGGTTTCCTCTGGTTCTCTGGTTCTCTGGTTCTCTGGTTTCCTCTGGTTCTCTGGTTTCCTCTGGTTCTCTGGTTTCCTCTGGTTCTCTGGTTTCCTCTGGTTCTCTGGCTTCCTCTGGTTCTCTGGTTTCCTCCTGGTTCTCTGGTTTCCTCCTGGTTCTCTGGTTTCCTCTGGTTCTCTGGTTTCCTCTGGTTCTCTGGTTTCCTCTGGTTCTCTGGTTTCCTCTGGTTCTCTGGTTTCCTCTGGTTCTCTAGTTTCCTCTGGTTCTCTGGTTTCCTCCTGGTTCTCTGGTTTCCTCTGGTTCTCTGGTTTCCTCTGGTTCTCTGGTTTCCTCCTGGTTCTCTGGTTTCCTCCTGGTTCTCTGGTTTCCTCCTGGTTCTCTGGTTTCCTCTGGTTCTCTGGTTTCCTCCTGGTTCTCTGGTTTCCTCTGGTTCTCTGGTTTCCTCTGGTTCTCTGGTTTCCTCTGGTTCTCTGGTTCTCTCATGGTTCTCTGGTTTCCTCTGGTTCTCTGGTTTCCTCAGGTTCTCTGGTTTCCTCTGGTTCTCTGGTTTCCTCTGGTTCTCTGGTTTCATCTGGTTCTCTGGTTTCCTCCTGGTTCTCTGGTTTCCTCTGGTTCTCTGGTTTCCTCTGGTTCTCTGGTTTCATCTGGTTCTCTGGTTTCCTCTGGTTCTCTGGTTTCCTCCTGGTTCTCTGGTTTCCTCTGGTTCTCTGGTTTCCTCTGGTTCTCTGGTTTCCTCCTGGTT
Organism: Notolepis coatsorum; assembly: GCF_963971535.1. NCBI lineage: Eukaryota > Metazoa > Chordata > Actinopteri > Aulopiformes > Paralepididae > Notolepis > Notolepis coatsorum. The sequence continues at coordinate 143,443 of NW_028172342.1, forward strand.
CTCTAGTTTCCTCTGGTTCTCTGGTTTCATCTGGTTCTCTGGTTTCCTCCTGGTTCTCTGGTTTCCTCTGGTTCTCTAGTTTCCTCTGGTTCTCTGGTTTCCTCCTGGTTCTCTGGTTTCCTCTGGTTCTCTGGTTTCCTCTGGTTCTCTGGTTTCCTCTGGTTCTCTGGTTTCCTCTGGTTCTCTGGTTTCCTCCTGGTTCTCTGATTTCCTCTGGTTCTCTGGTTTCCTCTGGTTCTCTGGTTTCCTCCTGGTTCTCTGGTTTCCTCTGGTTCCCTGGTTTCCTCTGGTTCTCTGGTTTCCTCTGGTTCTCTGGTTTCCTCCTGGTTCTCTGGTTTCCTCTGGTTCTCTGGTTTCCTCTGGTTCTCTGGTTTCCTCCTGGTTCTCTGGTTTCCTCTGGTTCTCTGGTTTCCTCTGGTTCTCTGGTTTCCTCTGGTTCTCTGGTTTCCTCCTGGTTCTCTAGTTTCCTCTGGTTCTCTGGTTTCCTCTGGTTTCCTCCTGGTTCTCTGGTTTCCTCTGGTTATCTGGTTTCCTCTGGTTCTCTGGTTTCCTCTGGTTCTCTGGTTTCCTCTGGTTCTCTGGTTTCCTCTGGTTCTCTGGTTTCCTCCTGGTTCTCTGGTTTCCTCTGGTTCTCTGGTTTCCTCTGGTTCTCTGGTTTCCTCTGGTTCTCTAGTTTCCTCTGGTTCTCTGGTTTCCTCCTGGTTCTCTGGTTTCCTCCTGGTTCTCTGGTTTCCTCTGGTTCTCTAGTTTCCTCTGGTTCTCTAGTTTCCTCTGGTTCTCTGGTTTCCTCTGGTTCTCTGGTTTCCTCTGGTTCTCTGGTTCTCTGGTTCTCTGGTTTCCTCTGGTTCTCTGGTTTCCTCTGGTTCTCTGGTTTCCTCTGGTTCTCTGGTTTCCTCTGGTTCTCTGGCTTCCTCTGGTTCTCTGGTTTCCTCCTGGTTCTCTGGTTTCCTCCTGGTTCTCTGGTTTCCTCTGGTTCTCTGGTTTCCTCTGGTTCTCTGGTTTCCTCTGGTTCTCTGGTTTCCTCTGGTTCTCTGGTTTCCTCTGGTTCTCTAGTTTCCTCTGGTTCTCTGGTTTCCTCCTGGTTCTCTGGTTTCCTCTGGTTCTCTGGTTTCCTCTGGTTCTCTGGTTTCCTCCTGGTTCTCTGGTTTCCTCCTGGTTCTCTGGTTTCCTCCTGGTTCTCTGGTTTCCTCTGGTTCTCTGGTTTCCTCCTGGTTCTCTGGTTTCCTCTGGTTCTCTGGTTTCCTCTGGTTCTCTGGTTTCCTCTGGTTCTCTGGTTCTCTCATGGTTCTCTGGTTTCCTCTGGTTCTCTGGTTTCCTCAGGTTCTCTGGTTTCCTCTGGTTCTCTGGTTTCCTCTGGTTCTCTGGTTTCATCTGGTTCTCTGGTTTCCTCCTGGTTCTGTGGTTTCCTCTGGTTCTCTGGTTTCCTCCTGGTTCTCTGGTTTCCTCCTGGTTCTCTGGTTTCCTCTGGTTCTCTGGTTTCCTCTGGTTCTCTGGTTTCCTCTGGTTCTCTGGTTTCCTCTGGTTCTCTGGTTTCCTCTGGTTCTCTGGTTCTCTCATGGTTCTCTGGTTTCCTCTGGTTCTCTGGTTTCCTCAGGTTCTCTGGTTTCCTCTGGTTCTCTGGTTTCCTCTGGTTCTCTGGTTTCCTCTGGTTATCTGGTTTCCTCCTGGTTCTGTGGTTTCCTCCTGGTTCTCTGGTTTCCTCTGGTTCTCTGGTTTCCTCTGGTTCTCTGGTTTCCTCTGGTTCTCTGGTTCTCTCATGGTTCTCTGGTTTCCTCTGGTTCTCTGGTTTCCTCAGGTTCTCTGGTTTCCTCTGGTTCTCTGGTTTCCTCTGGTTCTCTGGTTTCATCTGGTTCTCTGGTTTCCTCCTGGTTCTGTGGTTTCCTCCTGGTTCTCTGGTTTCATCTGGTTCTTTGGTTTCCTCCTGGTTTTCTAGTTTCCTCCTGGTTCTCTGGTTTCCTCTGGTTCTCTGGTTTCCTCCTGGTTCTCTGGTTTCCTCTGGTTCTCTAGTTTCCTCCTGGTTCTCTAGTTTCCTCTGGTTCTCTGGTTTCCTCCTGGTTCTCTGGTTTCCTCTGGTTCTCTGGTTTCCTCTGGTTCTCTGGTTTCCTCCTGGTTCTCTGGTTTCCTCCTGGTTCTCTGGTTTCATCTGGTTCTCTGGTTTCCTCCTGGTTCTCTGGTTTCCTACTGGTTCTCTGGTTTCATCTGGTTCTCTGGTTTCCTCCTGGTTCTGTGGTTTCCTCCTGGTTCTCTGGTTTCATCTGGTTCTTTGGTTTCCTCCTGGTTTTCTAGTTTCCTCCTGGTTCTCTGGTTTCCTCTGGTTCTCTGGTTTCCTCCTGGTTCTCTGGTTTCCTCTGGTTCTCTAGTTTTCTCTGGTTCTCTAGTTTCCTCCTGGTTCTCTGGTTTCCTCTGGTTCTCTGGTTTCCTCTGGTTCTCTGGTTTCCTCTGGTTCTCTGGTTTCCTCTGGTTCTCTGGTTTCCTCCTGGTTATCTGGTTTCCTCCTGGTTCTCTGGTTTCCTCCTGGTTCTCTGGTTTCCTCTGGTTCTCTGGTTTCCTCCTGGTTCTCTGGTTTCCTCTGGTTCTCTGGTTTCCTCTGGTTCTCTGGTTTCCTCCTGGTTCTCTGGTTTCCTCCTGGTTCTCTGGTTTCCTCTGGTTCTCTGGTTTCCTCTGGTTCTCTGGTTTCCTCTGGTTCTCTGGTTTCCTCTGGTTCTCTGGTTTCCTCTGGTTCTCTGGTTCTCTCATGGTTCTCTGGTTTCCTCTGGTTCTCTGGTTTCCTCAGGTTCTCTGGTTTCCTCTGGTTCTCTGGTTTCCTCTGGTTCTCTGGTTTCCTCTGGTTATCTGGTTTCCTCCTGGTTCTGTGGTTCTCTCATGGTTCTCTGGTTTCCTCTGGTTCTCTGGTTTCCTCAGGTTCTCTGGTTTCCTCCTGGTTCTCTGGTTTCCTCTGGTTCTCTGGTTTCATCTGGTTCTCTGGTTTCCTCCTGGTTCTCTGGTTTCCTACTGGTTCTCTGGTTTCATCTGGTTCTCTGGTTTCCTCCTGGTTCTGTGGTTTCCTCCTGGTTCTCTGGTTTCATCTGGTTCTTTGGTTTCCTCCTGGTTTTCTAGTTTCCTCCTGGTTCTCTGGTTTCCTCTGGTTCTCTGGTTTCCTCCTGGTTCTCTGGTTTCCTCTGGTTCTCTAGTTTTCTCTGGTTCTCTAGTTTCCTCCTGGTTCTCTGGTTTCCTCTGGTTCTCTGGTTTCCTCTGGTTCTCTGGTTTCCTCTGGTTCTCTGGTTTCCTCTGGTTCTCTGGTTTCCTCCTGGTTATCTGGTTTCCTCCTGGTTCTCTGGTTTCCTCCTGGTTCTCTGGTTTCCTCTGGTTCTCTGGTTTCCTCCTGGTTCTCTGGTTTCCTCCTGGTTCTCTGGTTTCCTCTGGTTCTCTGGTTTCCTCTGGTTCTCTGGTTTCCTCTGGTTCTCTGGTTTCCTCTGGTTCTCTGGTTTCCTCTGGTTCTCTGGTTCTCTCATGGTTCTCTGGTTTCCTCTGGTTCTCTGGTTTCCTCAGGTTCTCTGGTTTCCTCTGGTTCTCTGGTTTCCTCTGGTTCTCTGGTTTCCTCTGGTTATCTGGTTTCCTCCTGGTTCTGTGGTTCTCTCATGGTTCTCTGGTTTCCTCTGGTTCTCTGGTTTCCTCAGGTTCTCTGGTTTCCTCTGGTTCTCTGGTTTCCTCTGGTTCTCTGGTTTCATCTGGTTCTCTGGTTTCCTCCTGGTTCTGTGGTTTCCTCCTGGTTCTCTGGTTTCATCTGGTTCTTTGGTTTCCTCCTGGTTTTCTAGTTTCCTCCTGGTTCTCTGGTTTCCTCTGGTTCTCTGGTTTCCTCCTGGTTCTCTGGTTTCCTCTGGTTCTCTAGTTTTCTCTGGTTCTCTAGTTTCCTCCTGGTTCTCTGGTTTCCTCTGGTTCTCTGGTTTCCTCTGGTTCTCTGGTTTCCTCTGGTTCTCTGGTTTCCTCTGGTTCTCTGGTGTCCTCCTGGTTCTCTGGTTTCCTCCTGGTTCTCTGGTTTCCTCCTGGTTCTCTGGTTTCCTCTGGTTCTCTGGTTTCCTCCTGGTTCTCTGGTTTCCTCTGGTTCTCTGGTTTCCTCTGGTTCTCTGGTTTCCTCCTGGTTCTCTGGTTTCCTCTGGTTCTCTGGTTTCCTCTGGTTCTCTGGTTTCCTCCTGGTTCTCTGGTTTCCTCTGGTTTCCTCTGGTTCTCTGGTTTCCTCTGGTTCTCTGGTTTCCTCTGGTTCTCTGGTTTCCTCCTGGTTCTCTGATTTCCTCTGGTTCTCTGGTTTCCTCTGGTTCTCTGGTTTCCTCCTGGTTCTCTGGTTTCCTCTGGTTCCCTGGTTTCCTCTGGTTCTCTGGTTTCCTCTGGTTCTCTGGTTTCCTCCTGGTTCTCTGGTTTCCTCTGGTTCTCTGGTTTCCTCTGGTTCTCTGGTTTCCTCCTGGTTCTCTGGTTTCCTCTGGTTCTCTGGTTTCCTCTGGTTCTCTGGTTTCCTCTGGTTCTCTGGTTTCCTCCTGGTTCTCTAGTTTCCTCTGGTTCTCTGGTTTCCTCTGGTTTCCTCCTGGTTCTCTGGTTTCCTCTGGTTATCTGGTTTCCTCTGGTTCTCTGGTTTCCTCTGGTTCTCTGGTTTCCTCTGGTTCTCTGGTTTCCTCTGGTTCTCTGGTTTCCTCCTGGTTCTCTGGTTTCCTCTGGTTCTCTGGTTTCCTCTGGTTCTCTGGTTTCCTCTGGTTCTCTAGTTTCCTCTGGTTCTCTGGTTTCCTCCTGGTTCTCTGGTTTCCTCCTGGTTCTCTGGTTTCCTCTGGTTCTCTAGTTTCCTCTGGTTCTCTAGTTTCCTCTGGTTCTCTGGTTTCCTCTGGTTCTCTGGTTTCCTCTGGTTCTCTGGTTCTCTGGTTCTCTGGTTTCCTCTGGTTCTCTGGTTTCCTCTGGTTCTCTGGTTTCCTCTGGTTCTCTGGTTTCCTCTGGTTCTCTGGCTTCCTCTGGTTCTCTGGTTTCCTCCTGGTTCTCTGGTTTCCTCCTGGTTCTCTGGTTTCCTCTGGTTCTCTGGTTTCCTCTGGTTCTCTGGTTTCCTCTGGTTCTCTGGTTTCCTCTGGTTCTCTGGTTTCCTCTGGTTCTCTAGTTTCCTCTGGTTCTCTGGTTTCCTCCTGGTTCTCTGGTTTCCTCTGGTTCTCTGGTTTCCTCTGGTTCTCTGGTTTCCTCCTGGTTCTCTGGTTTCCTCCTGGTTCTCTGGTTTCCTCCTGGTTCTCTGGTTTCCTCTGGTTCTCTGGTTTCCTCCTGGTTCTCTGGTTTCCTCTGGTTCTCTGGTTTCCTCTGGTTCTCTGGTTTCCTCTGGTTCTCTGGTTCTCTCATGGTTCTCTGGTTTCCTCTGGTTCTCTGGTTTCCTCAGGTTCTCTGGTTTCCTCTGGTTCTCTGGTTTCCTCTGGTTCTCTGGTTTCATCTGGTTCTCTGGTTTCCTCCTGGTTCTCTGGTTTCCTCTGGTTCTCTGGTTTCCTCTGGTTCTCTGGTTTCATCTGGTTCTCTGGTTTCCTCTGGTTCTCTGGTTTCCTCCTGGTTCTCTGGTTTCCTCTGGTTCTCTGGTTTCCTCTGGTTTCCTCCTGGTTCTCTAGTTTCCTCTGGTTCTCTGGTTTCATCTGGTTCTCTGGTTTCCTCCTGGTTCTCTGGTTTCCTCTGGTTCTCTAGTTTCCTCTGGTTCTCTGGTTTCCTCCTGGTTCTCTGGTTTCCTCTGGTTCTCTGGTTTCCTCTGGTTCTCTGGTTTCCTCTGGTTCTCTGGTTTCCTCTGGTTCTCTGGTTTCCTCCTGGTTCTCTGATTTCCTCTGGTTCTCTGGTTTCCTCTGGTTCTCTGGTTTCCTCCTGGTTCTCTGGTTTCCTCTGGTTCCCTGGTTTCCTCTGGTTCTCTGGTTTCCTCTGGTTCTCTGGTTTCCTCTGGTTCTCTGGCTTCCTCTGGTTCTCTGGTTTCCTCCTGGTTCTCTGGTTTCCTCCTGGTTCTCTGGTTTCCTCTGGTTCTCTGGTTTCCTCTGGTTCTCTGGTTTCCTCTGGTTCTCTGGTTTCCTCTGGTTCTCTGGTTTCCTCTGGTTCTCTAGTTTCCTCTGGTTCTCTGGTTTCCTCCTGGTTCTCTGGTTTCCTCTGGTTCTCTGGTTTCCTCTGGTTCTCTGGTTTCCTCCTGGTTCTCTGGTTTCCTCCTGGTTCTCTGGTTTCCTCCTGGTTCTCTGGTTTCCTCTGGTTCTCTGGTTTCCTCCTGGTTCTCTGGTTTCCTCTGGTTCTCTGGTTTCCTCTGGTTCTCTGGTTTCCTCTGGTTCTCTGGTTCTCTCATGGTTCTCTGGTTTCCTCTGGTTCTCTGGTTTCCTCAGGTTCTCTGGTTTCCTCTGGTTCTCTGGTTTCCTCTGGTTCTCTGGTTTCATCTGGTTCTCTGGTTTCCTCCTGGTTCTGTGGTTTCCTCTGGTTCTCTGGTTTCCTCCTGGTTCTCTGGTTTCCTCCTGGTTCTCTGGTTTCCTCTGGTTCTCTGGTTTCCTCTGGTTCTCTGGTTTCCTCTGGTTCTCTGGTTTCCTCTGGTTCTCTGGTTTCCTCTGGTTCTCTGGTTCTCTCATGGTTCTCTGGTTTCCTCTGGTTCTCTGGTTTCCTCAGGTTCTCTGGTTTCCTCTGGTTCTCTGGTTTCCTCTGGTTCTCTGGTTTCCTCTGGTTATCTGGTTTCCTCCTGGTTCTGTGGTTTCCTCCTGGTTCTCTGGTTTCCTCTGGTTCTCTGGTTTCCTCTGGTTCTCTGGTTTCCTCTGGTTCTCTGGTTCTCTCATGGTTCTCTGGTTTCCTCTGGTTCTCTGGTTTCCTCAGGTTCTCTGGTTTCCTCTGGTTCTCTGGTTTCCTCTGGTTCTCTGGTTTCATCTGGTTCTCTGGTTTCCTCCTGGTTCTGTGGTTTCCTCCTGGTTCTCTGGTTTCATCTGGTTCTTTGGTTTCCTCCTGGTTTTCTAGTTTCCTCCTGGTTCTCTGGTTTCCTCTGGTTCTCTGGTTTCCTCCTGGTTCTCTGGTTTCCTCTGGTTCTCTAGTTTCCTCCTGGTTCTCTAGTTTCCTCTGGTTCTCTGGTTTCCTCCTGGTTCTCTGGTTTCCTCTGGTTCTCTGGTTTCCTCTGGTTCTCTGGTTTCCTCCTGGTTCTCTGGTTTCCTCCTGGTTCTCTGGTTTCATCTGGTTCTCTGGTTTCCTCCTGGTTCTCTGGTTTCCTACTGGTTCTCTGGTTTCATCTGGTTCTCTGGTTTCCTCCTGGTTCTGTGGTTTCCTCCTGGTTCTCTGGTTTCATCTGGTTCTTTGGTTTCCTCCTGGTTTTCTAGTTTCCTCCTGGTTCTCTGGTTTCCTCTGGTTCTCTGGTTTCCTCCTGGTTCTCTGGTTTCCTCTGGTTCTCTAGTTTTCTCTGGTTCTCTAGTTTCCTCCTGGTTCTCTGGTTTCCTCTGGTTCTCTGGTTTCCTCTGGTTCTCTGGTTTCCTCTGGTTCTCTGGTTTCCTCTGGTTCTCTGGTTTCCTCCTGGTTATCTGGTTTCCTCCTGGTTCTCTGGTTTCCTCCTGGTTCTCTGGTTTCCTCTGGTTCTCTGGTTTCCTCCTGGTTCTCTGGTTTCCTCTGGTTCTCTGGTTTCCTCTGGTTCTCTGGTTTCCTCCTGGTTCTCTGGTTTCCTCCTGGTTCTCTGGTTTCCTCTGGTTCTCTGGTTTCCTCTGGTTCTCTGGTTTCCTCTGGTTCTCTGGTTTCCTCTGGTTCTCTGGTTTCCTCTGGTTCTCTGGTTCTCTCATGGTTCTCTGGTTTCCTCTGGTTCTCTGGTTTCCTCAGGTTCTCTGGTTTCCTCTGGTTCTCTGGTTTCCTCTGGTTCTCTGGTTTCCTCTGGTTATCTGGTTTCCTCCTGGTTCTGTGGTTCTCTCATGGTTCTCTGGTTTCCTCTGGTTCTCTGGTTTCCTCAGGTTCTCTGGTTTCCTCCTGGTTCTCTGGTTTCCTCTGGTTCTCTGGTTTCATCTGGTTCTCTGGTTTCCTCCTGGTTCTCTGGTTTCCTACTGGTTCTCTGGTTTCATCTGGTTCTCTGGTTTCCTCCTGGTTCTGTGGTTTCCTCCTGGTTCTCTGGTTTCATCTGGTTCTTTGGTTTCCTCCTGGTTTTCTAGTTTCCTCCTGGTTCTCTGGTTTCCTCTGGTTCTCTGGTTTCCTCCTGGTTCTCTGGTTTCCTCTGGTTCTCTAGTTTTCTCTGGTTCTCTAGTTTCCTCCTGGTTCTCTGGTTTCCTCTGGTTCTCTGGTTTCCTCTGGTTCTCTGGTTTCCTCTGGTTCTCTGGTTTCCTCTGGTTCTCTGGTTTCCTCCTGGTTATCTGGTTTCCTCCTGGTTCTCTGGTTTCCTCCTGGTTCTCTGGTTTCCTCTGGTTCTCTGGTTTCCTCCTGGTTCTCTGGTTTCCTCCTGGTTCTCTGGTTTCCTCTGGTTCTCTGGTTTCCTCTGGTTCTCTGGTTTCCTCTGGTTCTCTGGTTTCCTCTGGTTCTCTGGTTTCCTCTGGTTCTCTGGTTCTCTCATGGTTCTCTGGTTTCCTCTGGTTCTCTGGTTTCCTCAGGTTCTCTGGTTTCCTCTGGTTCTCTGGTTTCCTCTGGTTCTCTGGTTTCCTCTGGTTATCTGGTTTCCTCCTGGTTCTGTGGTTCTCTCATGGTTCTCTGGTTTCCTCTGGTTCTCTGGTTTCCTCAGGTTCTCTGGTTTCCTCTGGTTCTCTGGTTTCCTCTGGTTCTCTGGTTTCATCTGGTTCTCTGGTTTCCTCCTGGTTCTGTGGTTTCCTCCTGGTTCTCTGGTTTCATCTGGTTCTTTGGTTTCCTCCTGGTTTTCTAGTTTCCTCCTGGTTCTCTGGTTTCCTCTGGTTCTCTGGTTTCCTCCTGGTTCTCTGGTTTCCTCTGGTTCTCTAGTTTTCTCTGGTTCTCTAGTTTCCTCCTGGTTCTCTGGTTTCCTCTGGTTCTCTGGTTTCCTCTGGTTCTCTGGTTTCCTCTGGTTCTCTGGTTTCCTCTGGTTCTCTGGTGTCCTCCTGGTTCTCTGGTTTCCTCCTGGTTCTCTGGTTTCCTCCTGGTTCTCTGGTTTCCTCTGGTTCTCTGGTTTCCTCCTGGTTCTCTGGTTTCCTCTGGTTCTCTGGTTTCCTCTGGTTCTCTGGTTTCCTCCTGGTTCTCTGGTTTCCTCTGGTTCTCTGGTTTCCTCTGGTTCTCTGGTTTCCTCCTGGTTCTCTGGTTTCCTCTGGTTTCCTCTGGTTCTCTGGTTTCCTCTGGTTCTCTGGTTTCCTCTGGTTCTCTGGTTTCCTCCTGGTTCTCTGATTTCCTCTGGTTCTCTGGTTTCCTCTGGTTCTCTGGTTTCCTCCTGGTTCTCTGGTTTCCTCTGGTTCCCTGGTTTCCTCTGGTTCTCTGGTTTCCTCTGGTTCTCTGGTTTCCTCCTGGTTCTCTGGTTTCCTCTGGTTCTCTGGTTTCCTCTGGTTCTCTGGTTTCCTCCTGGTTCTCTGGTTTCCTCTGGTTCTCTGGTTTCCTCTGGTTCTCTGGTTTCCTCTGGTTCTCTGGTTTCCTCCTGGTTCTCTAGTTTCCTCTGGTTCTCTGGTTTCCTCTGGTTTCCTCCTGGTTCTCTGGTTTCCTCTGGTTATCTGGTTTCCTCTGGTTCTCTGGTTTCCTCTGGTTCTCTGGTTTCCTCTGGTTCTCTGGTTTCCTCTGGTTCTCTGGTTTCCTCCTGGTTCTCTGGTTTCCTCTGGTTCTCTGGTTTCCTCTGGTTCTCTGGTTTCCTCTGGTTCTCTAGTTTCCTCTGGTTCTCTGGTTTCCTCCTGGTTCTCTGGTTTCCTCCTGGTTCTCTGGTTTCCTCTGGTTCTCTAGTTTCCTCTGGTTCTCTAGTTTCCTCTGGTTCTCTGGTTTCCTCTGGTTCTCTGGTTTCCTCTGGTTATCTGGTTCTCTGGTTCTCTGGTTTCCTCTGGTTCTCTGGTTTCCTCTGGTTCTCTGGTTTCCTCTGGTTCTCTGGTTTCCTCTGGTTCTCTGGCTTCCTCTGGTTCTCTGGTTTCCTCCTGGTTCTCTGGTTTCCTCCTGGTTCTCTGGTTTCCTCTGGTTCTCTGGTTTCCTCTGGTTCTCTGGTTTCCTCTGGTTCTCTGGTTTCCTCTGGTTCTCTGGTTTCCTCTGGTTCTCTAGTTTCCTCTGGTTCTCTGGTTTCCTCCTGGTTCTCTGGTTTCCTCTGGTTCTCTGGTTTCCTCTGGTTCTCTGGTTTCCTCCTGGTTCTCTGGTTTCCTCCTGGTTCTCTGGTTTCCTCCTGGTTCTCTGGTTTCCTCTGGTTCTCTGGTTTCCTCCTGGTTCTCTGGTTTCCTCTGGTTCTCTGGTTTCCTCTGGTTCTCTGGTTTCCTCTGGTTCTCTGGTTCTCTCATGGTTCTCTGGTTTCCTCTGGTTCTCTGGTTTCCTCAGGTTCTCTGGTTTCCTCTGGTTCTCTGGTTTCCTCTGGTTCTCTGGTTTCATCTGGTTCTCTGGTTTCCTCCTGGTTCTCTGGTTTCCTCTGGTTCTCTGGTTTCCTCTGGTTCTCTGGTTTCATCTGGTTCTCTGGTTTCCTCTGGTTCTCTGGTTTCCTCCTGGTTCTCTGGTTTCCTCTGGTTCTCTGGTTTCCTCTGGTTTCCTCCTGGTTCTCTAGTTTCCTCTGGTTCTCTGGTTTCATCTGGTTCTCTGGTTTCCTCCTGGTTCTCTGGTTTCCTCTGGTTCTCTAGTTTCCTCTGGTTCTCTGGTTTCCTCCTGGTTCTCTGGTTTCCTCTGGTTCTCTGGTTTCCTCTGGTTCTCTGGTTTCCTCTGGTTCTCTGGTTTCCTCTGGTTCTCTGGTTTCCTCCTGGTTCTCTGATTTCCTCTGGTTCTCTGGTTTCCTCTGGTTCTCTGGTTTCCTCCTGGTTCTCTGGTTTCCTCTGGTTCCCTGGTTTCCTCTGGTTCTCTGGTTTCCTCTGGTTCTCTGGTTTCCTCCTGGTTCTCTGGTTTCCTCTGGTTCTCTGGTTTCCTCTGGTTCTCTGGTTTCCTCCTGGTTCTCTGGTTTCCTCTGGTTCTCTGGTTTCCTCTGGTTCTCTGGTTTCCTCTGGTTCTCTGGTTTCCTCCTGGTTCTCTAGTTTCCTCTGGTTCTCTGGTTTCCTCTGGTTTCCTCCTGGTTCTCTGGTTTCCTCTGGTTATCTGGTTTCCTCTGGTTCTCTGGTTTCCTCTGGTTCTCTGGTTTCCTCTGGTTCTCTGGTTTCCTCTGGTTCTCTGGTTTCCTCCTGGTTCTCTGGTTTCCTCTGGTTCTCTGGTTTCCTCTGGTTCTCTGGTTTCCTCTGGTTCTCTAGTTTCCTCTGGTTCTCTGGTTTCCTCCTGGTTCTCTGGTTTCCTCCTGGTTCTCTGGTTTCCTCTGGTTCTCTAGTTTCCTCTGGTTCTCTAGTTTCCTCTGGTTCTCTGGTTTCCTCTGGTTCTCTGGTTTCCTCTGGTTCTCTGGTTCTCTGGTTCTCTGGTTTCCTCTGGTTCTCTGGTTTCCTCTGGTTCTCTGGTTTCCTCTGGTTCTCTGGTTTCCTCTGGTTCTCTGGCTTCCTCTGGTTCTCTGGTTTCCTCCTGGTTCTCTGGTTTCC
>NW_028172341.1:0-1000 GCF_963971535.1 Notolepis coatsorum
CGCTCAGAGGCCGAATGCTCTCAGCAAAGTAGCCAATTACAAAATGGATTGAGAGAGAGAGAGAGAGAGAGAGAGAGAGAGAGAGAGAGAGAGAGAGAGAGAGAGAGATTATGTGAATGAGTGAGCGAGTATGTTTTCCATAGAAATGTTGTCACATTTATAGACTGGGAAATGTCTGTGCTGTGACTTCACTGCATTCTTCCATTTACAGTTCCCATAACGTACCCCTCACTCGCTCGCTCAGGGTGCCCAGCGGGCTTTTTTGGTGGGCGGGGTCACCCCTGTGTCTGTCACTGTGATGTCGGGGAGCAGTATATATGTCTCCTTATTTGCAAAACTTAATACGACTTGTAAATATGTTAATTGTTATTATATTGCAAGGCTGTTTTTCCCCGCAATAGATGAAAGAACTACAATGTCGAGGGGAGGGGCTGATCTAAGTGTCTGTGATCACTGACGGTGATCTCCATAAGTAAACACTGACTGAGCTGTGAGCTGAAAAGCTATCGACAACACAGCATTACACAGCATTAGCGTTGGCAGCAGCTATCAATCGTATTGGAGAATTCTGTGTTCATGGCGAGGAGGACAGATATTAAGCCATTATTATTATTATTATTTTGTCTCTGTCTCAATGGAGACTGAGCCGGCGAGCGAAAGCGTTGGAATGAATCCAACGATGACGTCACCTAGCTAACCCGCACTGTCCGCTTCCATTCATTGTGCTAAGCTAGGCTAATAATAATGACGACTTTGGAGAAGTCAGCCAGATAGCTTTCTACAGAACGGGTCAATGAATGAATGATGCTAGAAATAAATAATGCCTACATGCTGGTTGTGTGTGTGTGGTGTGTATGTGTCTCTGTCCATTCAGTAGAAAGCTATCTGGCTTCGCTATTAGCCTAGCTAACCGGCACTGTCCAGTTCCATTCATGCCTCTCGCTGGCGGGACAAAAAGAAACTATGGCCGGAGCCTTGTCATGGTGCAGGCCCGACTACA
>NW_028172340.1:0-2000 GCF_963971535.1 Notolepis coatsorum
TCTTTGTTAACTACAACAAGCAATGCTGTTTGTTATTTAAGATGAGGTCGGAGTCGGACTCAGCGCTGACAGATTTGTGTTCATTGTGCTGCTTTTATAAAGCCTCAAATGACGGCTTACAATATTTCATGAATTCACTGTTTCGTTTGTCTAAGATTAAAACAAATTTAAACTTTACAGCACTGACAAAGTTGAACAAAGTGCTGTACAAGTCCCACAAAAAAATATAAAAAAAATAAAAAATAAAGAAATTATGGTGTTTAGAGGGGGAGGGATTGTTTAGAGGGGAGGGAGGGTGGTGTTTAGAGGGGGAGGGGGGTGGTGTTTAGAGGGGGAGGGGGGTGGTGTTTAGAGGGGGGGGTGTTTAGAGGGGGAGGGGGTGTTCAGAGGGGGAGGGGGGGTGGTGTTTAGAGGAGGAGGGGGGGTAGTGTTTAGAGGGGGAGGGGGGTGGTGTTTAGAGGAGGAGGGGGGGTGGTGTTTAGAGGGGGGTGTTTAGAGGGGGAGGGGGGTGTTCAGAGGGGGAGGGGGGGTGGTGTTTAGAGGAGGAGGGGGGGTAGTGTTTAGAGGGGGAGGGGGGGTGTTCAGAGGGGGAGGGGGGGTGGTGTTTAGAGGAGGAGGGGGGGTAGTGTTTAGAGGGGGAGGGGGGGTGTTCAGAGGGGGAGGGGGGGGTGTTTAGAGGGGGAGGGGGGGTGGTGTTTAGAGGGGGAGGGGGGGGGGTGGTGTTCAGAGGGGGAGGGGGGGGTGTTCAGAGGGGGAGGGGGGGTGTTCAGAGGGGGAGTTGGGGGTGTTTAGAGGGGGAGGGGGGTAGTGTTTAGAGGGGGAGGGGGGGTGCTCAGAGGGGGAGGGGGGGTGGTGTTTAGAGGGGGGGTGGTGTTTAGAGGGGGATGGGGGGGTGCTCAGAGGGGGAGGGGGAGGAACATGGCTGCCCACATGTTAGATAGAAGCTTGTCTCAGGAAACATTCATCAGCCCATAGACAGAGCTTTTAGTGCGGGACCCCACCCCACTCATATAAACACACCCTCTCTAACCCAGGCATCCGCCCGAGTCTCGCACACGCTCACACACACACCACCAGCACACACGCACACACAAACCACAGAGTGTAGCGGGGGAAGACCCTTCAGATTGGTCCAGGAATCAACAGAGGAGGCCAGACTACAGTCCACATTCCAGTCTGTCTGCTCCAGACTCCACCTGCTCTGTGCCGGATCTAGACTGGTTTAGCCAATCGCAACATGACCATTCTCGCTCGCTCGCACGCACGCAAGCAAATATAGGCAAGATTTAGAACCTGTATACAGTAAACAGTACACACAAGGTGCAGTACACACAAGGTGCAGTACACACAAGGTACAGTATACACAAGGTACAGTATACACAAGGTAGAGTACACACAAGGTGCAGTATACAGTATACACAAGGTGCAGTATACACAAGGTGCAGTACACACAAGGTACAGTATACACAAGCTAGAGTACACACAAGGTGCAGTATACAACAAGCTAAGTACACACAAGGTGCAGTATACACAAGGTGCAGTATACACAAGTGCAGTAAACACAAGGTGCAGTAACACAGGTGCAGTATACACAAGTGCAGTATACACAAGGTTACAGTATACACAAGGTACAGTATACACAAGGTGCAGTACACACAAGGTGCAGTAAACACAAGGTGCAGTATACACAAGGTCAGTATACACAAGTGCATACACACAAGGTGCAGTACACACAAGGTGCAGTATACACAAGGTGCAGTATACACAAGGTGCAGTACACACAAGGTGCAGTATACACAAGGTGCAGTATACACAAGGTGCAGTATACACAGGTGCAGTATACACAAGGTACAGTACACACAAGGTGCAGTAAACACAAGGTGCAGTAAACACAAGGTGCAGTATACACAAGGTGCAGTATACACAAGGTACAGTACACACAAGGTGCAGTAAACACAAGGTGCAGTAAACACAAGGTGCAGTATACACAAGGTGCAGTA
>NW_028172339.1:0-18783 GCF_963971535.1 Notolepis coatsorum
GAGGGGGGAGAGAGAGTGAGGGAGATAGGGGGAGAGAGAGAGAGGGGGGAGAGAGAGAGAGAGCGAGGGATAGAGAGAGAGAGGGGGGAGATAGAGAGAGGAGGGGAGAGAGAGAGAGAGAGGGAAGGAGGGAGAGAGAGAGGGGAGAGAGAGAGAGAGAGGTCATCCAATTTGAAGCACTTAAGAAATTTGTCTGAGACTCCAATGAATCAGGGACTAAATGCTGACCACACACACAACACACAACACACACACAGAGGCAACACACACAAAACACACACATGAGTCAGAAGGTTCCTAGGCTTTGTCTTGTCGTCCCAATCAACATCATTTCCTCTCCTCACAGGAAGTACACAGATGTCAGCTGACAGTGAAGAAGTGAGAGGGAGAGAGTCTACTGTAGTGTAGTCATTACATAACCATCTATCATGTTGTATCATCTATCACACATGTATGATAGATGGTCATACTCTCTCTCCTGTATTTCTTGGTTTATACCTGTTAGTTAATAATATAATACTAATATAATATGATTATTATGATTATTATTATTATGATTATTATTATTATTATTATTATTATTATTATTATTATTATTATTATTATTATTATTATTATTATTATTATTATTATTATTATTATTATTATTATTATTATTATTATTATTATTATTATTATTATTATTATTATTATTATTATTATTATTATTATTATTATTATTATTATTATTATTATTATTATTATTATTATTATTATTATTATTATTATTATTATTATTATTATTATTATTATTATTATTATTATTATTATTATTATTATTATTATTATTATTATTATTATTATTATTATTATTATTATTATTATTATTATTATTATTATTATTATTATTATTATTATTATTATTATTATTATTATTATTATTATTATTATTATTATTATTATTATTATTATTATTATTATTATTATTATTATTATTATTATTATTATTATTATTATTATTATTATTATTATTATTATTATTATTATTATTATTATTATTATTATTATTATTATTATTATTATTATTATTATTATTATTATTATTATTATTACCTGTTAGTTAGCTGTTAGTTAGTAGCTGTTAGTTAGCTGTTAGTTAGTTAGCTGCTTGTTAGCTGTTAGTTAGTTAGCTGTTTGTTAGCTGTTAGTTAGTTAGCTGTTTGTTAGCTGTTAGTTAGCTGTTAGTTAGCTGTTAGTTAGCTGTTTGTTAGCTGTTTGTTAGCTGTTAGTTAGCTGTTAGTTAGCTGTTAGTTAGCTGTTAGTTAGATGTTAGTTAGCTGTGTGTTAGCTGTTTGTTAGCTGTTTGTTAGCTGTTAGTTAGCTGTTAGTTAGCTGTTAGTTAGCTGTTAGTTTGCTGTTTGTTAGCTGTTTGTTAGCTGTTTGTTAGCTGTTAGTTAGCTGTTTGTTAGCTGTTAGTTAGCTGTTATTTAGCTGTTAGTTAGCTGTTAGTTTGCTGTTTGTTAGCTGTTTATTAGCTATTAGTTAGCTGTTTGTTAGCTGTTAGTTAACTGGTGTCAAGACCACCTTGTTCATGTCCAAGACAAGTCTATGTCCAGGTGTTGGAGAGACTTGGGGTGTTGGAGAGAGACTTGGGGTGTTGGGAGAGACTTGGGGTGTTGGAGAGAGACAATTGTGTTCACAAATCTGAGACTAAAAGAGCCCAGAATCACAGGAAAAACATTATGCTAATTCTTGTTACAGTGGACGGCTTAGGTCCCCGCTCGCTCCCTCACATCATCCCTGCGTCCGGGATTAGCTAATGCTAACGACGGTTAGCATGCCCTAGTCTGCCCAGATGAGAATTAGCTCTCACTCATCATCAAAGGAAGTATAAATCTGGTGGGACCTGAACAGCTGTGTAGAGTGTCTTCTGTGTAGAGTGTCTTCTATGTAGAGTGTGTTCTGTGTAGAGTGTGTTCTATGTAGAGTGTCTTCTGTGTAGAGTGTGTTCTGTTTAGAGTGTGTTCTGTGTAGAGTGTCTTCTATGTAGAGTGTGTTCTGTGTAGAGTGTGTTCTGTGTAGAGTGTGTTCTGTGAAGAGTGTCTCCTCTAGTTTTAGTTCTGAAGTGTTGTGAGCGTGTCGCTGTTATCACACTTTCAACTCCGCCGCTGTCAGTCAAGTCAAAGCTATTTATAAAGTCCTTTCATACAGAAGCCACTTTGGTAGGAAATGATTTACAGTCGAAGCCAAAACAAGGGCTCTGTGTATGTGTGGAGTGTATGTGTGTAGGCGTGTGCTCGTGAGTGTAGGCGTGTGCATGAGTGCAGGTGTGTGCGTGTGAGTGTAGGCGTGTGCTCCAGGCAAATACATGACGGATCAGCATTAAACACGTCAGGCACAATGACAAGCCTGGGATTAAAAATAGGTTTTGAGCAGATTTAAAAAAAAAAAAGTTGAATAAAAATCTATTCAGTTGATACTCAGTGGCCCACAACTCTTAGCATATGATCATATTCATGTGCAAATCATAGGATTTGTTGTGGCAGTCTGAGAGTTGTATGTTGAGTTGGCTTTTTGTGGAGGAGATTTTCAGTTTTGCATGATTTTTGGAGAAAGCGTGGCACTTGAGACAAAACACATTATATCCTACATAATTTTATATGCATTCCTCTTGTTTCATTGTTTACATACATTGTTTACAGCTTGTTATATTATGTTTCTTTTGTTTTCTTTCCCCCACCCCTCTCTCTCTCTCTCTCTCTCTCTCTCTCTCTCTCTCTCTCTCTCTCTCTCTCTCTCTCTCTCTCTCTCTCTCTCTCTCTCTCTCTCTCTCTCTCTCTCAATTCAATTCAATTCAATTCAATTCAAATAGGCTTTATTGGCATGAAACATTTACATACTTATTGCCAAAGCAAGTTCAACATACAAACAATAACATATATATTAAGCAATACAATATCATAATATTAGTAATAACAGTAAGGACAATCAACAAGAAACATATTAATTTACAAAATAGTCACTCGATCGGGTAGTCATTTTTCAAGTGTGGCCATTCAGATACATTTACAGGGCTTGTTCTCTTATTTTGTGACAACCGTCTACATATTTTGCAGCTAATGCTGTACATGACATGGAAAACATACGTTTACATTGCCAAAGCCAAACAAAACAATCAAACAGAGAAATCAAAAGAAATCAGTACATTACAGAAGACATTTCTTGTACAGTCTTTTTGGTGGTTGTATTCCGTTGGATGTCCTTTTCTTGTCACAGCAGCTCACAAATATTGCTGCTGTGTTTGCACATTGTTGTATTTCTCCCAGTAGGTATGGGAGTTTTGAGTTGTTTTCCATGTTTTCAAAGTCTCTTTGGGTGTGTGCAATTTGTGGGAAGTATATGTCTCGGATGTCTTGGTATAGTGGGCAGGTTGAAGTATATGTCTCTGATGTCTTGGTATAGTGGGCAGGTTGAAGTATATGTACTGAATATGTACTGAGATCTGTTAAGGAAGGACAGGACACACTCACTGAGAAACATTGCTTTATACTGAAACCTAGGGTAAGCCATTTTAAGTTTATTAGTGAATCTTAAAACTGAGTAACCAGCTGACTTGATTAAAGGGGCGTGTTTAAAACGGCCATTTTGTTTTGTTAAGTGCCCCCATTAAAGGCCAGGTGTTAAGACAGCACTAATTAGTGATAGAGATTTAAAGGCTTGCTGGCTTAGCGTCAGCGAAGCGTCGAGAAACGAAGAGGGACAAAGAGGAGTTTTCCTGGAGTTTCCTGGAGTTCTTCGCAGAGGGATCCACTGATCCACCTAGTGCTAAGTACCCCCTAGTCCTATCTTTCACTCCACTCTGAAAATTGTCCCTTTCCCTCCCACTCTGCTACTTCTCTACTACCTGCCTTCCTCCCTGCCACTCTTGACACCACAATGTGTCTCATACCTATATCAACAATCTGCTCCTCCAGAACAGATTCAACCCACCCACGGCAGTTTGCTAGCAACCCGGCTAATCTCTCCTACCCTCCTACAGCCACTAATACACCTGTCACAGTACGGGGAGGCTTATGGAATTGTCAATCAGCAGTCAAGAAAGCTGACTTTATTACTTCCTACGCCCATAGTCTAAATCTGCAGCTCCTGGCTCTAACTGAGACCTGGATAACCCCCAATAACTCATCAACACCTGCAGCATTATCTACAAACTATAACTTCACTCACACACCTCGACCTTCCAGATGGGGTGGAGCCACTGGCCTCATGACATCTCCTTCATGGGCTACAAACTTAACACCACTCCCAGAACTGTCACTATCCTCTCTCGAATATCATGCAGTATCTGTCTCTAATCCTTTCAATCTCACCATTGTTACACTCTACCGCCCTCCAGGTCCGCTCGATCACTTCACAGATGAGCTGGACATGCTTCTAAGCTCCTTACTGGAAGATGGTACCCCTCTCCTTCTATTGGGCGACTTCAACCTGCCTGACTCATCTCAGTCAGTCATAGTGGTCTCCCTCCTACAATCGTTTGACCTGACTCCCACTGCCATGCCTCCCACCCACAAAGCAGGCAACTCCTTGGATCTCATATTTTCCCGTAACTCCAGCATCATTAACACCACGGTAACTCCCCTACATGTATCTGACCATTCCTTCATATCCTTCTCACTAAATCTCATGCTTAACCGAAAGGTCTTCACCCCAACTCAAACCGTCTCACTCAGATGCAACCTGCCCTCCCTATCCCCCTCCACCCTCTCCTCTGACATACTATCCACTCTACCTTTGAGTGACACCTTCTCTGCTCTCTCCACAGAGATGGCAACATACACCCTCCTCTCAGCCCTTGCAACCTCCTTCGACAAGCTCTGTCCCCTCGTTGAGAAACCTGCCCGCCGTTCCCCACCCAGTCCATGGCTGACAGATCCAGTGAGAGAAAAAAGACAGGTCCTGAGAGCAGCTGAGAGGAAGTATAGAAAGTCACGCCTCACTGCTGACATCGACACATATCACAACCTCTTGTTAACATTCTTCAAAACCATTACTAATGCCAAAGCTTCTTTCTTTCACCATAGGATCGAGGCCTCTGCCAAGAATCTTCGCAAACTGCATGCTACCATGTCCTCCCTCCTCACTCCCCCCCCACCCCCCCCCTCTTCTCTGCCGAAGACTTCGCGATCTTCTTTGAGGAAAAAGTGGAGAACATCCGCAGCTCCTTCTCCCAACCCCCACCCATTCCAAATGCTGAATTGAGAACCTCATCCTTCACTCTGTCATCTTTCTCTCCCATTACAGAAGCCGAGACCCTGACACTGGTAACGTTGAACCGTCCGACTACATGCCAGCTGGACCAGCTACCCTCCCCACTCCTCCAGACCATAGCATCAGACATCCTCCCATTCCTAACTGCAACCATCAACTCCTCACTCAACTCGGGGGTGGTCCCCACCTCCCTAAAACAAGCCAGAGTCACGCCGCTCATAAAAAAACCAACCCTGAACCCTACCGTCATAGGCAACTACCATCCTGTCTCTCTTCTCTCCTTCCTTTCTAAAACACTTGAACGTGCTGTATCCAACCAACTTACTGATTATCTCTTACAGAATGACCTCCTAGACCCTAATCAGTCTGGCTTCCAGACTGGCCACTCCACAGAAACGGCCCTCATTGCAGTCACAGAGGCACTTCACTTAGCAAAAGCGAAAGGCCTCTTCTCTGTCCTGATTCTCCTAGATCTATCTGTAGCCTTCGACACAGTCAACCACCAGATCATCCTCTTGGCCCTTGCAGGAATGGGAGTGGCTGGCTCTGCGCTGAGATGGCTGACATCATACCTCAATGACCGCTCCTACCAAGTGTCATGGAGAGGGACCCTGTCGGCCACCCGCCCCCTGCAGACGGGTGTCCCCAGGGCTCGGTTCTAGGACCCCTTCTCTTCTCCCTCTACACTAAATCACTGGGTAACATTATCACGTCTCATGGCTTCTCCTATCATTGTTATGCCGACGATACTCAACTCTTCCTCTCCTTCCCTCCCTCAGATATCCACGTCTCTGAGCAGATCTCGGCCTGTCTGTCCGACATCTCTGCCTGGATGACGACCAACCACCTCAAACTGAACCTAAGCAAAACAGAATTGCTCCACCTGCCGGCCAAATCCTCCCCCCTGACCGACCTTTCCATCACAGTCGAGAATGCAGCTGTGACCGCGTCCCCGACCGCCAAGAACCTTGGTGTAACTGAGGGGTACAATTCCCTGACTGTATTAAAGAGTATGATATATTAAACCACTACTAGTTATGTACTTTAATTACTGGCCATACAGTACATGAATATATATGGTGAACACCCACACAAGAATACGGCATTGACACATAAAGTTCTATTTGGAGGGTATTTATTATTATTAAGCAATGTTAGGTTACAGATTGAGAATTAGGCTTGCGCTTGTATGGCGAAGAACATGCGTAAAGTCAGTCAAGAGCGTAAGTCAATGATAATAGTATGAATACTAGGATGGGTCTAAACTGACGCCACCTGTGGTATAGTAATTACATAGGGCACACTAGTACCAGCTGGAGAAACTGGGGGGTTCCCTCCGGGTGTAAGGCCGGCAGGGGTAGAGGAATGTTAGGGTACAAAGTCTGGGTCAACGAGGAATAACGAGGCTCCAGATACAGGAGCCAGTGCATGTACTCCCTTGATCAGCAGACAAAGCAGCAGCTATAATCCAGTATGCTCGACAGCATGGAAGACAGCTAGCCAGCCTCTTCCTAGAGGCGGGCTCGAGTGATGATCCTCACGGGGGGTAGATCCCAAACGACAGTGGGATCGACGGTTCTCTGCTCCAGCGGTCACGGTCCCAAAGCAATATAATCCAACCAGAAATGGTTCTGCAGTCGCCGGTGTAGGTTCTCCGGTGTACATATCCAACGGTTCTCGTCTAGGACTCCTCGGGTGGGGGCACGAGTTTAGGCCGCCCAGCCTGGATAAGTGCACTAGCTATATACACGACGAACCGGTGGTAATGCTGGTCACTGAAGAACTGTAGCCGCACGATACACTATAAATGATAGACTATTACTTCACATTAGAATAAGTCGAACTCGACGTTACTGCGTTAAACTCTGACACTTTAGCAATCTATTCGCACGCAGTTCTCAAGGCTCTATTTAGAGGCAAAGTGGCTCACTTCACTGCACGTTGTCTCGTGGTGAAGGCATTAAGGTTTTGGTAAGACAAGTGCTGCTGTGTACACCTGCGCCGTATTTATACGTAAGGTGAATTATCTAGTGCCAACCTCACTTCTGTCTCGTATTACTGCGCAGACTCTGGACATGTTGAGACATGCCCGGAGTTGCCTTTGAACTTGCCTAGGGGTCGCTGTCCAATAGGAGAGCGAATATTACTCTGGTTTGTACCCAGGTAAAGGGATATTCCGTGTATATATACAAATAATATACAAGGGATATCAAACGATATACAAATATTATACAAGGGATATCAAGCAATAAATATATATATTCGGTTTAATCTGACCCTTTGTAACATCCGCCTCCTAATTAGTCCGCACCTAATTAGTTAAAGCAAAGACAGATTAATAGTCCTGTCAACTACTCAATGTCTGTTGTGGGGAGTAGGGCAATCTACAAAGTCAGTGGGTCATGATCGTCATCAAGGGAGTCAGGGAGCCTTGGCATCCCTATCAGCCTCGCCACGGGTCGGGTATATGTCCATCCCTGGGCAATAACTTCTGCCGCTCTGACCTTTCCATCGGCACCAGTGATCACTTTGCTTACGCGGCCGGCCGGCCACATAGCTCGGGGTAGTGACTGGTCCATGATCATAACGACTGTGTCCTCCGTCAAGTTGTCTCTATCTTTTACCCATTTCTGGCGGGTTTGTAGAGACGGTAGGTAGTGGAGGAGGAAACTGTTCCAAAACTTGTCAGCCAATACTTGACTGTACCTCCACATTCTTCGGCCGTTCGCTTCTTCGGGTCTGTACACCGTCTGTGGGAGCGCGGGGTCCAGCCGCCCAATCAAGAGAGTGTTGGGGGTGACTGGGTCGACATCTGCTACATCACTTGAGACGTAACCGAGGGGCTTTGAGTTCAATACTCCCTCGATCTCTGTGAGGACTGTCGTGAGGACTTCTTCAGCCACGGTCTGGGCCCCAAGCACGGCGTACAGAGCTGTCTTTATGGAATGTACTTCTCTTTCCCAGGTTCCCCCGAAGTGAGGGGCGTTCGGGGGGTTAAACTGGAAGTCGATCTGAGAGGGAGCGAGGTGGGTCTTAAGTTCTGGGCCCATGGCTTGGAAGCTCTCTCTCAGCTCTCTTTCTCCGCCTTTGAAGTTTGTCCCGTGATCAGACAACAATATAGACGGTTTTCCTTTTCGCGCTGTGAATCTCCGGAAGGCCATGAGGAATGAGTCCGTACTCATGGTCGGAAGGAGTTCTATGTGTATTGCTCGGGTGGTCATGCATTTGAATACAATGCCCCACCTCTTCTCCGTCCCTCTTCCTTTCTTCACGTAAAGCGGGGCCGAAGCAGTCCATGCCGGTGGAGTGAAAGGGCTTGTCGCCAAGTCGGAGGCGACAGGGAGGCAGGTCAGCCATCCTGGGTATACTGGGCTGTGCTCGCCACTTGCGACAGTCTAGACAGGTCCGCTGGAAGCGTCGTACTGCTTCTCTTCCTTGCAGTATCCAATAGCGACGTCGGATCTCAGCGAAGACTCTCTCTGCCCCAGCGTGGTGCACATCCTCGTCGTATTTCTTTATGATGAGCTCGGTGACCTTTTGTCGGCTGTTGAGGACTATAGGAAACTTGACGTCATCCGTTAAGTCCGGGGCTCGTCTCAGACGACCACCCACTCTGATGAGGTCATGGGCGTCGCGCTCAGGTGCCAAGTGGAGCAGTCTGCTGTCTGACGGGACTGGCTTTGATCCCTGCAGACAGTCTAGCTGCTCGGGGAACGAGTCGCTTTGGGCCCGCTGTAGCAGAAGGAGTTCTGCTTCTTCGTAGTTAGCTGCATTAATGTCAGTAGTGGAGGGAACCTCAGGGTGGTGCCACAGGAATGTCTTTAACTGCGCACTCTCCAGGGTGGGGCAGTTGTCTATGTTAGGGTCGGTGGGGACTGGTGTCTGCGTCAACCCACAGAACATAGATTTTTTTATCTCTGCCTCCCCTTGACTAGCCTCCCGTGGGGTGGGGTTAGGCCACTCTTCTTCCGGGAGCTTGAGGAACTCAGGACCGTCACTGTAGATATTGTGACGTGTGAGGTCATCTAGGGACATCCCCCGTGTGATGACATCTGCTGGGTTCTGTTTCGTGTCCACGTAACTCCAGCATGCTGATTCTGTTAAGTCTTGGATCTCTGTGATTCTGACTCCCACGAAGACCTTGTATCTACACGAATCGGACTGGATCCATGTGAGTACGGTCATGGATTCTGACCACAGGATTGTTCTTTGCACCGGGATGGTGAGTTCACGTTGGATTAACGTGGTGAGTTGCGCGCCTACCAGAGCTGCGCAGAGCTCTAGACGCGGGATCGATTGTTGCTTGCGGGGGGCTATCCTTGAGCGAGCCAGGATGAAGGCTGTGTGTATTTCTCCTCCCTCCTCTCGGGCCCGCAAGTAAGCCACCGAGCCGTAGGCCACTTCTGAGGCGTCGCTGAAGACGTGCAGGTCCATCTGGCACGTCTCCAGCCGCACTGTGGGTGGGAAGTAGCTTCGGCGTATGTTCACATTTTGGAGCGAGTTGAGTTCTTTTTCCCACTCTCTCCAGGTGGAAGCGAGGTGGTCGGGTATGGGGTCGTCCCAGCCCTGTTCCTTGTCCCACAGCTCTCGTACAATCATTTTCGCCCTGGTGGTGTAAGGTAGGATACACCCCAGCGGGTCATATTGCCTTGCGAGTGTTCTGTATACGCTCCGTCTGGTGGTCGGTAGAGGGGTCGACCTTCCCTGCTCCGTGGTCAGGGGTGTGTATCTGTAATGGAGCGAGTCTGTTTTGAAGCGCCAGACTAGTCCTAATGTCATTTCTTGGGCTTCACCTGGGATGGTCGCCATCCAGGTCTCGCTGCTTGCTGCCTTTGTCTCTGCGGAGAGGCTGCGAAGTACTTGAGGGTCGCTGCTGGCCCACTGCCGGAGATCAAAGCCGCCTTTGATCAGTGAGGCGCGGAGCTTGAGTAGGAGGGCTTCGGCTTCTTCTGGCGTCGAGAC
Organism: Notolepis coatsorum; assembly: GCF_963971535.1. Taxonomy (NCBI): domain Eukaryota; kingdom Metazoa; phylum Chordata; class Actinopteri; order Aulopiformes; family Paralepididae; genus Notolepis; species Notolepis coatsorum. Next base: position 10,213 of record NW_028172339.1, read on the forward strand.
GCTTTGCAGACAGTTGTCCACGTAGAAACTCCTCTCTACACTTTGTCTGACCTCCTCGTCAGCTTCAGGGTCTTCTGTGACATGTTTTTGCAGTGCGAACGTAGCACAGCATGGGCTGCATGTGGTTCCGAAGGGGAGGACCTCCCATTGGCAGATGGATGGTTGCTCATCCCCGATCCTCTCTCTCCATAAGAACCGCAGCAAGGGCTTGTCCTCTTCCACTAGTCGCACCTGCAGGAACATCCCTTTGATGTCGCCGCTGATGGCCACCTTGTCTTGGCGGAAACGTAGCAACACGCCTAGTAGAGAGGGGCCGAGTGTTGGGCCGGGCAAGAGTTCTTTATTCAGATTCTGTAGTCCGATCTGGTACTTGCAGTTGAACACAATACGATCCTTGCCGTTGTGGTGGACCTTGTGGTGGGGCACGTACCATGATTCGGTCGTCTGGTCGGCCTCTTGAATGTCAATTTTCTTTATGTGTCCCGCTGTGATTAGCTTGTCAATCTCAGCGCGGTACACAGTGGCTTGAGTGGGGTCTTTGGCTAGACGCCGCTCTGTGTTCAGTAGATATCGCTCCGTCGCTTCTTTTGAGGCGTGGAGGGTGGGCATACCCTCTCGCCTCAAGAGTGGAGTTGCGTATCTCATCACTCCATTGACCTCGACTCTCTTTGTCCTCTGCTCGAGGAGGGCTAAGGCATAAGTGTCTTCCTTTGATCGAACGAGTTTCTTTTCATTCTTAAAGGGCATCGCGTCTAATGTTCATAGCCTCTCGACATGCTGTAAGAGGGTGGTGTCTTCTTCTTTTATTCTTGAGTGGAGGCAGCGAGTGGCTGCTGGTCGGTTGGAAGACCTGGAGAGGGGGCCTTGTAGTGTCCAACCTAGGCGGGTCTCGACTGCTGCTGGACAGCCTCTGGGCCCAATGTGGACCCGGTCCGTTGGGACGATGAGGTGTGCGTGGTCGGATCCTATGAGCAGGGTCGGGGTGGCGCCGTCGATGAGCGGTATAGGTAGTTGACGTAGGTGCACGTATTTTTCCATCAGCTGGGGGATGGGGTAGGTGTACTGTGACAGGCCTATGTCTTGGCTGGTGAAGGCGTTAGTAATCCTATACTGCTTCTCGGGCTGCCCGACTGCTGCTATCGTGAAGGAGACATTTTCACCCTTTATGGTCTTCAGGTCTCTTCTTATAGTACGGATTGTCATTGTTTCTTCGCTCCCCCGCAGACCCAGCCGGGCTGCAGCGGATGCGAGGAGGAGAGTCTTTTCTGACCCATCGTCCAGGACGGCGTAAGTGTCCATGACCTTGTCCTCGTAGCTTAATATCACTCGGACCACTTTCAAGAGCACTCGGGAGCTCCCGCTGCTGGCGGGGTCGATATACATGACGTTTACTCTCGAGCTGCTTGGGGGTGCGAGTTTCTTCTTGTTGCTGTTATGTAAGACATCCAAGTGGACGCCGTCGCACTTGCTGCATTTCTTCTTTAAACGGCACTCGGCTGCCATATGGCTGCGCGCGCAGCGGAAGCAGCGGCGGTTGGCTTTGATCCACTGACTCACCTCGTCAGCGGTCATCTTCTTGAAAGTGTCACATTGAGACAGCCAATGTTCCTTTTCACAGTACTGGCATACAATCTTCCACTTCCCTTTCGTCGGGGGGGTGCTGTGGTTCTTGTGCTGCGGTACTGACTCGGCTTGGTGCATAACGGTCACCGACCGGCGGTTATCATTAGATCTCCGAGGTCCATCTCTTGGGCTTGGTCCACTCCACACGAACGTATCCAGTCGTAGGCTGCTGACTTCCCTCGCGAGGAAGGCGGCCAGGTCTAGGAGGGATGGCTCGGGACCGTCGGGATCACGGTGGTCTCTCTGCCGCCGAAAGCGCTCTTGGCGGGAGCTTCTCTAGTATTCGTTCCACATTAGAGTTAGCATATAGTTCATGTCTCCCTTTCTCCTTTTGGGACCCCAGCATCCCTACCAGGGATTGTACCTTGATAGAGAGGTCATCCAATGCTCTATTGTCTTTGGCTGGGGGGAGGCGATCGATATCTCTTATTTCCTGTATCACGTAGTCCCATATGCGTCCATAACGCTGGTCGAGGGCCACTAGAGCCGCGGAGTATGGGGTGCTTGAGTTGGAATATGCCAGCGCTATATTATGCGCTCTGGGCACCTTGAGATGCTTGAGGAGGATGGCATATTTGTACGACTCATCAGGGACGTCGGACATCATAGTCTCCAAGCACATCTGTAATTCCGTGTACTGTGCTCTGTCCTCGTGCGTAAAGTCTGGGAACGACGGTGTGCCAAGGTACGATGCCATGGATGGCTGGCACATTGGTGAGCGTAGGGGAAGAGGCCTCCTGGGCGAGTCTCCCTGTACGTGTTGTCGTGGGCTGGTACTTGGTGGGTACCAGAGGCCGGGTACCCAGGTGCTGTTCCTCGGTGCTGACTGTACGTCAAACTCACCCGTCAGTTGAGTCGGGGGTTTGTAGCGCAGTGGCTCGGGGCTGAAGTCTGGGTTGTACTGGGCCTCCTGGTCCTGAGTACGTTGCTGCTGGTGGGCTTGACTTTCCTCCTCTTCCTCTTCCTCTTCTAGGTCCTGAAGTCTTCTATTCAGTCTCTCGGCGGCGTAGGCCGGTTCTTCCCGGTAGCTGGGTCTCGTATGGACCGGTCGGGGAGGGGGTTTGGAGACGTAGATAGGATCCTTCTGTTGGCCGGGTTCCGGGTCACTTGGTCGGGTAGGGGAAGGTGCCCTAGACCCTTGTCGTGATGATGTCCTGGAGCTCCGTGCGGAGAGAGGGGGTGTCGCCCTGGCAATCAATTGTTCTATCATCTGCGCCTGCAGCCGGTCGCGCTCTGCTTCGCGCTGGGCGTGGGCGGCGTCGCGCTCTGCTTCGCGCTGGGCATGGGCGGCGTCGCGCTGTGCATTGGCGGCGTCGCGCTGTGCATTGGCGGCGGCGCGCTGTGCATCGGCGCGGCCTCTTATAATGTTCTCTTCCGTCTGAAGGCGTCTGGTCTCCAGTCTTATGCGGTCGTCTTCACTCCTTTGTTGCGCCTGGAAGCGCTCTCGCTCGGTTGCAGAGTGTTCGCGTTCACTAAGGGCTTGCGCTTGGAGTTGCGCGTGAAGGCACTCTCGTTGGTCTGCAGATTGTTCGCGCTCGCTCGTCTGTTGAGCCTGAAGGCGCTCTCTTTCCATGGTAGAGTGTTCGCGCTCACTTAATTGTTGCGCCCGGAGGCGCTCTTGTTCCATGGAAGAATGTTCGCGCTCACTAAGCGTCTGTGCTTGAAGTCGATCGCGTTCACCCTGAAGTCGATCGCGTTCGGTGGAGGCTGTCAGGGTGGCGATGAAGGCTTGTGCCAGTATCTGGTCCGCCTCGCTGGGGGATGACACTGACGGAGGTGATCGGCTTCTGACAGTGCTCGTTGGAGATCTGTTCTCCTGGCGCGCCCCGAGGTCCATCTCCTGGGCGCGCTTCTCTTCTGGTGGTGTGTCGGGTTCTGTCCCTGGAGCGCTTTCTTTATCCTGGAGCTCTCCGGGGACTATCCCGTTGACGTTGTCTGGAGGTATAGTCAGGTGATCGGCTTCTGACAGTGCTCGTTGGAGATCTGTTCTCCTGGCGCGCCCCGAGGTCCATCTCCTGGGCGCGCTTCTCTTCTGGTGGTGTGTCGGGTTCTGTCCCTGGAGCGCTTTCTTTATCCTGGAGCTCTCCGGGGACTATCCCGTTGACGTTGTCTGGAGGTATAGTCATGTCATGTCCCCCCTGGTCCCCCCCGTGAGCTTGGTCAGTTTCGTTAGAACCCACTGGGGTCTCTACTGGCAGGGTCGCCTGGTCGGTAGGATTTGACATGCTTTGACTATCCGCTTTATCCGCATTTAACGTCTGTTTAAAGCTAGGTATTAGAACGACAGCGTATTCCTCCAGATAGGGAGGTGGCTGACGTTTGCGCTGCAGGCGTTCTAGCTTGGGAGAGCCGCTTGGGGAGTGTTCACTGCTGGCCATGGTTAATATCAATATTATATTAAATATTACACTGATACCCTCCGGCTCGAAGGACCAATTGTAACTGAGGGGTACAATTCCCTGACTGTAAGAGTATGATATATTAAACCACTACTAGTTATGTACTTTAATTACTGGCCATACAGTACATGAATATATATGGTGAACACCCACACAAGAATACGGCATTGACACATAAAGTTCTATTTGGAGGGTATTTATTATTATTAAGCAACGTTAGGTTACAGATTGAGAATTAGGCTCGCGCTTGTATGGCGAAGAACATGCGTAAAGTCAGTCAAGAGCGTAAGTCAATGATAATAGTATGAATACTAAGATGGGTCTAAACTGACGCCACCTGTGGTATAGCAATTAGATAGGGCACACTAGTACCAGCTGGAGACACTGGGGGGTTCCCTCCGGGTGTAAGGCCGGCAGGGGTAGAGGAATGTTCGGGTACAAAGTCTGGGTCAACGAGGAATAACGAGGCTCCAGATACAGGAGCCAGTGCATGTACTCCCTTGATCAGCAGACAAAGCAGCAGCTATAATCCAGTATGCTCGACAGCATGGAAGACAGCTAGCCAGCCTCTTCCTAGAGGCGGGCTCGAGTGATGATCCTCACGGGGGGTAGATCCCAAACGACAGTGGGATCGACGGTTCTCTGCTCCAGCGGTCACGGTCCCAAAGCAATATAATCCAACCAGAAATGGTTCTGCAGTCGCCGGTGTAGGTTCTCCGGTGTACATATCTAACGGTTCTCGTCTAGGACTCCTCGGGTGGGGGCACGAGTTTAGGCCGCCCAGCCTGGATAAGTGCACTAGCTATATACACGACGAACCGGTGGTAATGCTGGTCACTGAAGAACTGTAGCCGCACGATACACTATAAATGATAGACTATTACTTCACATTAGAATAAGTCGAACTCGACGTTACTGCGTTAAACTCTGACACTTTAGCAATCTATTCGCACGCGGTTCTCAAGGCTCTATTTAGAGGCAAAGTGGCTCACTTCACTGCACGTTGTCTCGTGGTGAAGGCATTAAGGTTTTGGTAAGACAAGTGCTGCTGTGTACACCTGCGCCGTATTTATACGTAAGGTGAATTATCTAGTGCCAACCTCAGTTCTGTCTCGTATTACTGCGCAGACTCTGGACATGTTGAGACATGCCCGGAGTTGCCTTTGAACTTGCCGTTGGGGGCTTGGTCGTTGGCGCCTAGGGGTCGCTGTCCAATAGGAGAGCGAATATTACTCTGGTTTGTACCCAGGTAAAGGGATATTCCGTGTATATATACAAATAATATACAAGGGATATCAAACGATATACAAATATTATACAAGGGATATCAAGCAATAAATATATATATTCGGTTTAATCTGACCCTTTGTAACACTTGGTGTTGTCCTCGACGACCAGTTGAACTTCTCTGCTCACATCGCAGCGACAACCAGAACCTGCAGATTCCTCCTGAGCAACATCAGAAGGATCCGCCCCTTCCCTTTTTTTTTTTTTGGTCTTTTTCCCCCTCCATTTTTCCTCCGATTTTCTCCCATCCCAATGTTAGTCGTATGCCAATTCCCAGTCCCTTCCTGGTCGCTGCGCACTTACCCCCCACAGTCAGATCATCTGGGAGAGTGGAGGCTACCACGTGCTTCCTCCGACACACGTCCAGCCAATCACCGCTTCTTTTCACCTGGCAGCGCGGATTCTCATTGAGAGGGTGTAGCGTGTGGGAGGATCACACTATCCCCCTCAAGTCCTATCCGCGCTTAGCAGGCGCCCCGACCGAACTGTAGGAGTCGCTGTTTACAACGACCCGGACCCACCCCGCCAGCTTCTCCCACCCTCTAATACAGCCAATTGTATTAGTGCGGACGGCCAGCCAAGCTGGTGACAACCCCGGAGCTGTGAGCTGGATTCGAACAGGCGAATCCAGCTCACAGCTCCGGGGTTGGTGACGAACGCAATCTCCGCTCGGCCACCTAACCGCCCCAGGATCCGCCCCTTCCTGACAAAAGAAGCCACCCAAATCCTCGTCCAATCAACAGTCATCTCCCGCCTCGACTACTGCAACGCACTGCTCGCTGGCCTCCCGGCCACTGCCACTAAGCCTCTTCAACTCATTCAGAACGCAGCGGCCCGCCTGATCTCAAACCTACCGAAGTCGGCCCATGTCACCCCACTTCTTAGGACCTGCACTGGCTCCCCATTGCTGCACGAATCCGCTTCAAGGCCCTTGGCCTAGCATACCGTGCGGCAAAGGGAACCGCTCCCGCCTACCTCCGGACAATGGTCTCCAACTACACACCCTCAAGACCCCTACGCTCTGCATCTTCTGGCCGCCTCAGACCTACTCCTATCCAAGCTCCGGGAGGGTCATCAAAGAGAAGTCGCCTATTCTCAGTCCTCGCCCCACAATGGTGGAATGAACTACCCACCCCAGTTAGGACAGCCGAAACCCGTCCAACTCCGTCGACTAAAGACGCACTTCTTCAACCATTATCTGAATTTTAAAAAAAAATATTAAAAAACATCTCTAACCCTAACTAACCTTACTGTCATGCACATGTCCTAATAAACTAACCTACACTGTAGCACTCAACACTTTGATTAATATTGTTACTCAGCTGATAGAGTTGTGCCCTTCCTGATGACTTGTCGTACAGAACTTGTAAGTCGCTTTGGATAAAAGCGTCAGCTAAATGACTAAATGTAAATGTAAATGATGTCTCTGATGTCTTGGTATAGTGGGCAGGTTGAAGTATATGTCTCTGATGTATTGGTATAGTGGGCAGGTTGAAGTATATGTCTCTGATGTCTTGGTTAAGTGGGCAGGTTGAAGTATATGTCTCTGATGTCTTGGTATAGTGGGCAGGTTGAAGTATATGTTTCTGATCTCTTGGTATAGTGGGTAGGTTGAAGTATATGTCTCTGATGTCTTGGTATAGTGGGCAGGTAGAAGTATATGTCTCTGATGTCTTGGTATAGTGGGCAGGTTGAAGTATATGTCTCTGGTGTCTTGGTATAGTGGGCAGGTTGAAGTATAAGTCTCTGATGTCTTGGTATAGTTGGCAGGTTTTTAAGAAGTGGAGCTCAGTTTCAACCTCTTCTTGTGTGCAGTGGGTGCACAGTCTGTCTTCTCTTGGGAGCCAGGTCTGCCTATGGCAGCCTTTCTCGATGGCTAGGCTGTGCTCGCTGAGTCTGTACCTAGTCAAGGATCTTCTTAGTTTTGGGTCAGTCACAGTGCTCAGGTATTCTGCCACTGTGTACTCTCTGTTTAGGGCCAAATAGCATTCCAATTTGCTCTGGTTTTGGGTTGATTCTTTCCAATGTGACAGATAGTTTTCTTTTTGTTTTCTTATCATTTGGTTTAGTCCAGTGTGGTTTCTGTCTGGTGGCTCTGCTTGTGTTTGTGAGCAGAGTCTCAGAACCATTTGGCTGAGTGGGCATCTATCGAGGGTCTCTCTGTGGGTGAGGGCTATGTTGGGGAGTGTGTCTGGGTCACTCTCTCTCTCTCTCACCCTCCTTCCACCCCCGCCGCTCTCTCTCTCTCGCCCTTCTATCACCCCCCACCTCTCTCTCTATCTCTATCTCTCTCACCCTTCTTCCACCCCCACTGTTCTCTCTCTCTTTCTTGCTCTGATCCCACTCTCCAAACTCTCTCTCTCTTCTTCAAAGCTCTGTCTACAGTATCTGTCTTCCACCCACCCCCCCTCTCTCTCTCTCATCTCCTTTCCACTTCTCTCCAGCTTTGCTCTTCTCATCTTCTCCCTTTCTTCTCCCCTCCCCTCCTCTTCCTCTCATCCTCCTCTCCTCCTCCCCCTCTCTTCCTCTCATCCTCCTCCTCTCTCCTCTCCCCCCTCCTCTCCTCCTCCCCTCCTCCTCTCCTCCTCCTCCCCTCCTCCCCTCCTCTCCTCTCCTCTCCTCTCCTCCCCTCCTCCTCCCCTCCTCTCCTCTCCTCCCCTCCTCCTCCCCTCCTCTCCTCCCCTCCCCTCATATCCTGTCCTCCTCCTCCCCTCCTCTCCTCCCCTCCCCTCCTACCCTCCTCCTCTCCTCCTCCTCCCCTCCTCTCCCCCTCCCCTCCTCTCCTCCTCCTCCCCTCCCCTTCCCCTCTCCTCCCCCTCCCTCGTCCCCTCCCCTCCTCTCCTCCCCTCCTCTCCTCCCCTCCTCATCTCCCTCCTCCTCTCCTCCCCTCTTCTCCTCCTCCTCCCCTCCTCCCCTCCTCTCCTCTCCTCTCCTCCCCTCCTCCCCTCCTCCTCCCCTCCTCCTCCCCTCCTCTCCTCCCCTCCTCCTCCCCTCCTCTCCCTCCTCCCCTCCTACCCTCCTCCTCCCCTCCTCTCCCCCTCCCCTCCTCTCCTCCTCCTCATCTCCTCCTCATCCCCTCCTCTCCTCTCCTCCTCCTCCCTCCTCTCCCCTTCCCCTCTCCTCCCCTCTCATCCCCTCCTGCCTTCCCTCCTCTCCTCCTCCTCTCCCCCTCCCCTCCTCTCCCCTCCTCTCATCTCCCCGTCTGTACCCTCCAGCACCCTCGGTGTGTCTCCCCTCCTCTCCTCCCCTCCCCTCTTCTCCT